>NC_059344.1:22260070-22560070 GCF_019703515.2 Myxocyprinus asiaticus
CTCATCCACAAATGGTGTTTATTCTGAAAAACATTACTTCAATTATATCTCCCCCTCTCTCTCATCTCCCCTCTTCCTCTCAGGCTATTTATGACCAGTGTATTCGTATTGTCCCAGACTAAAATAAAACCGAGGAAGTGTCTCTCAGCAGGCTATGAGTGTGCCAACTATAATAGTGAACTGGAGAAGAGCTGTAGCTTTATTTGTACACACACCTAATAATGGTGTGGGTTAATGGACTGGGGTGGGTGGGGGTGGGGGTGTGTGAAATTTGGAAATGAGGAATCATTATGAAAGATGAATGGAAGAAACAGCTTTTCCTTTTCTTCAGGAATGAGGCGGACAAACAGACCTTGGCTGTAGTCGGTTCCCCCTACTGGATGGCTCCGGAAGTGCTTAGAGGAGAACACTATGATGAAAAGGTTTGATAAGGCGTGACTGATTACCCAGATACAGACCATTTAAATTACTCTTTCACCCAGACAGCTCATCAGATTACTGCTATTATGCAAGCATATCAGATTCAAATTTAGACCACTATGAAACTTACTCAGCGTTAAATGGCATTTTTAATTTCATGAGAATCAAAACAAGGCTGTGAGGGACAGAAGTACAGTCTAGTCTGTTCAATGGGTTGAACTGTCTTTAGGTCAAAGGTCACACCTCGTTTTCACAACCCATGTTGTTTGTCCACTGGAATTTTTGGGAAAGATGTATTGTCAGTGTAAAATTAATAAATAAATGTAAAGCACATTTTGATAAGTAGTCACATTTTGATCTGCTTATTCCCTTTATGTTCAGTTGGCAAACTCAAAATAAAGGTCTGAGTTCTTTAGTCATTTGGTTCTGAGAAGGACATTGAAATATGATCATTTTAACTAATTTGTGTATTGCCTTGCTCATCATATTTGCATGCTTTTTTCCTACTTTTATATCTTAAACATATTTTGGATTTTATGTATTAATCAGTGTATTATACAATTATTTTATACTGCATGTTTAGCCATTCGCTAAATAAAAAGTACAACACACTGAAAATATTTTGTCTATCCCTCACAGTCTTGTTTTTGTTTGTGCCATATTTATTCAATTCGATATTCAATTCCTTTTGGAGATATATGTATATAGATAGATATAAAATATAATTCTATGCATTTTAACAGTTGAACAAAAGGATTCACAAAAGCATATGGTCTTTTACAGGTGGATGTATTTGCTTATGGCATCATTCTCTGTGAGATCATTGGCCGGATTCAGGCAGATCCTGACTTCCTGCCAAGGACAGAGGTGAAAAACTGAAACAAAGCACCTTATAAGCTCAGTTCAGCCATTTTTGCTATTAGAAAACTTTTTTTGTTTAAATTATATTATAATTACGTACTTAAATATTTAAAATATTACATTAATAAATTTATATTAATGCTGATTTGTTACTTTTTTGTTTCAGTTATTACTAATTTTTTTTTTTTGTAGTACTGCATTATGTTCTGTTGTTTAGCTTAAAGGGATATTTCACCCAAAAATGAAAATGCTCTCAACATTTGCTCACCCTCATGCCATCTCAGATGTGTATGACTTTCTTTCTTCTGCAGAACACACTTTTTTTTTTTTTTTTTGAAAAATATCCCATCTCCACAAATCACACGTCAACATTGAAGTAATCCATATGACTCTGGTGGTTAAATCAATGTCTTCAAGAGTGATATGAAAGGTGTGGGTGAGAAAAAGGTCAATAATTAAGTCAAGTTTTATTATAAATTCTCCTCGCTGCTCAGTCAATCTCCACTTTAACTTTTACATTCTTCTTCTGTTTTTGGTGATTCACATTCTTCATGCATATCGCCCCCTACTGGGCAAGGGGGAGAATTTCAAGCAAAAATTGACTTAAATATTGATCTGTCATATCACTTCAGAAGACATGGATTAAACCTCTGGAGTCATATGGATGATGCCTTTATGTGATCTTTGGATCTTCAAAGTTTTGGTCACCATTCACTTGAATTATATGGACCTACAGAGCTGAAATATTCTTCTAAAAATCTTAATTTGTGTTCTGCAGAAGAAATAAAGTTATACACATCTGGGATGGCATGAGTGTGAGTAAATGATGAGAGAATTTTCATTCTGAAACAAGATTTTGACTATCTTTTTTTTTTCTTTTTTTTTTTATACCCCTACACCAGACCCACAGATGTCAACTATTGTAACCAGTCACATAACACTGGCTCAATTTAATAAGGGGCAGAGTTCACTCAGTGTAAGATAGCTGGATTGTAATGCACTGGCAATGAATGTGTGTTATGTTTAGTGTTTAAGAGCGCCTATTCAGGCTGATGTGTTTTATAATGTGATTATATCCATCATAGTTATATTTTTTGTGTAAGACCTCTCCATCCTCGTATTTAATATGATTATACAGTGGTGGCCAAAAATATTGGCACCCTTAGATAATATGATCAAAGAAGGCTGTAAAAAGAAATCTGCATTGTTTATCCTTTTGATCTTTCGTTAAAAAAATTCACAAAAATCTAACCTTTAATTGAAGTAAAACAATTGAAAGAGGGGAAATATCTAGTTATTAAATATTTTTCACCAAAACACGTTGGCCACAATTATTGGCACCCCTAGAAATTCCCATTCATATTTTACATTTTTAGTGCACCTGGGTGACTAGGAACATGAAATTGTTCAGCCATGACTTCCTGTTTCACAGGGGTATAAATATGAGGTAACACACAGGCCAAATTCCCTTAATCATCAATCACAGTGGGTTAGACTGAAGAATATAGTTCTGCTGTTCGGCAAAAGGTTGTCGAGCTTCACAAAATGGGAAGTGGCTATAAGAAAATAAGCCAAAGCATTGAAAATGCCCATTTCCACCATCAGGGCAATAATTAAGAAGTTCCAATCAACTGGAGATCTTAAGAATCGGCCTGGAAAAGAATGTGTGTCTATATTGTCTCCATGCACAGTGAGGAGGATGGTTCAAGAGGCCAAAGAATCTCCAAGAATCACAACTGGACAATTGCAGTAATTAGTTGGGACTCGGGGTCAGAAAGTCTCAAAAATATATATATATATATATATATATATATTAGACATCACCGACATCACCACAAGTTGTTTGGGAGGGTTTCAAGAAAAAAAGCCTCTGCTCTCATCCAACAACAAACTCAAATGTCTTCAGTTTGCCAGACACTACTGGAACTTTAAATGCGACAGGATTTTATGGTCAGATGAAACAAAAAAAGAGCTTTTTGGCAGCAAACACCAGAGATGGGTTTGGCGCGCACAGAGATGAAGTACCCAATGCCCACGGTTAAATGTGGTGCTGGATCTTTAATGTTGTGGGGCTGTTTTTCTGCCAGAGGTCCTGGACATCTTGTTCGGATACATGGCATCACAGACTCTATCAAATACCAACAGATAAAAAATCAAAATCTGGCTGCCTCTGCCTGAAAGCTTAAAATGGGCCATGGTTGGATCTTCCAGCAGGACAATGATCCAAAACAAACATCAAAATCAACACAAAAATGGTTCACTGACCACAAAATCAAGGTTCTGCCATGGCCATCCCAGTCCCCTGACCTGAACCCCATAGAAAATGTGTGGGGTGAACTGAAGAGGAGAGTCCACCAGCATGGACTTCAGACTTTGAAGGATCTGGAGAGATTCTGTACAGAGGAATGGTCTCAGATCCCTTGCCAGGTGTTCTCCAACCTCATTAGGCATTATAAGAGAAGACTCAGAGCTGTTATCTTGGAAAAGGGAGGTTGAAAAAGTATTGAATAAAAGGGTGCCAATAATTATGGCCAATGCGTTTTGGAGAAAAAAATATTTATTTAATAATGAAATATTTCCCCTCTGTTTAGATTTTTAATGAGAGATCAAAAGGATAAACAATGTAGGTTTATCAAGGGTGCCAATATTTTTGGCCACAACTGTATGTGTGCAGTTAGATAGTCATACTATTACATATTATTCAAAGAATGATTCGTACTTGCATGTACACCCAAACACGAAATTATATTCATTGTCAGAATTGTTTGTTTTTAGTATGACCAAATATTGAGTTGATTTCATAATCTACGTGGAGCTTGTTCTTGACACATTGCTTCTAATCATGGTTAAAAGTGAGAAATCAGATAGTTTCCTGCCACTAATAAAGATCTGAAACTATAATCTTTGTTTATTAATTTAGCAGATGCTTTTATTCAGAGTGAATTATAAAATGAAGAATGGTACAATGTAAGTGATAAGTACCATTAGTGTTGCAAAACTAATTTCCAAAATAGCTCAAAATTTTCAAGCAGGGATGACACGGTGTTATTTAACATTCCTGTTTAGCTTTATACTACATAATATTTGATTTGAGTAATTATTGATGTCCGTTTTGTCATTCAGGACTTCGGTCTGGATGTGGAGGCCTTTCAGCAGATGGTGGGAGAGTGTCCTCCTCATTTCTTCAGCCTCGCTGTCATATGCTGCAATGTAAGACCTTACACAAGGGAACGCACGCACTTATTTGTTGGCTTGAGAGACCGCTATATTAGTTATTCATAACATACTTTTTTTTTTTTAAATATAACCTGCACACATTCATAGCCGCCTCCTTTTTTTTTTTTTTTTTTTTTTTTTTTTTTCCCGGTCTGTCTGTTTTGCTTCCAGATGAATCCAGACAGTCGGCCCTCATTCACAGAGGTGGTGGCATTGCTGGAGAAGAGAGAGAGTGATAGAGAGCAGCATGAAAATATGGAGTCTGACGTTCAGGGTGAGTCAGCAGATAAAAGACTGCAGAGGGAATGCATTGCCAGAGATGGGAAAAAAATAACAACATTAAACAATAAATGCAGCTCTACAATATAATTTAAAGTAGTATGGTTGCTTTGGTGTGGAGCTCTCTAGCGTTTTTATTACTTTTGTTTGTTTGTCATGTTTTTTTGTCACTCTTTCCCAATCAGTTTCACAAGGGATGAACTGCTGAATATTCGGCAGAGCATACTTGATAATTTTTTGCAGGTGTTTGATTATTCGGACGTTTTATTAGACATCTTAATTGGAGGTGCAGCGGGTTCTACAAGTGCTCCAAGAGACGCAAGCGAGCCGGCGCGCTTGTAAAGTTTCGTCAGTGCGGTTTTAGGACTCAGCTGCCGAGTATTCATCTGGTGAATGTCCTCTCCTTCGCCAATAAAACAGACAAACTGCTTCTGCTCACTCGAACAAATAAGGATGTTTCTAACGGAAACCTGGCTGAATGAAGCCATCCCTGACAGCGCGTTTCATCTGCCGGGCTTCCAGCTGTTCAGAACGGATCGCATTGTGGAATCATGGGGGAAAACAAGAGGCGGCGGGAAATGCTTTTACATCAATGAAAATTGGTGTACAGATGTAACAGCGTTGAAGATGATGTACTGTCCTAATTTAAAAGCGCTCTTCATCAACTGTAAGCCTTTCTACTCGCCATGGGAGTTTTCCTTGTTTATTCTGGTGAGCGTGTACATGCCGCCACAAGCATGCGTGAATGCAGCATTGCAACAGCTGGCTTATCACATCACAGACATGGAGGAACAACACCCTCTTATCATTATTCTGGGAGATTTTAATAAAGCTAACCTCACCCGTGAACTGCCAAAAATACAGACAACACATCACATGCCCCACCAGAGACAGAAATATACTGGATCACTGCTATACCACTGTAAAGGATGCATATCGTTCTGTCCCTCGAGCAGCTTTGGGACTCTCTGATCACTGTCTGGTTCATCCTCTCCCAACCTACAAGCAGAAACTAAAATCAGCTTTGCCTGTAGTAAGGACTGTAAAGAGATGGACCAATGAAGCAGAGCTGGAACTACAAGCCTGCTTTGACTGCACTGATTGGAGTGTTTTTGAAGCTGCAGTCACAGACCTGGACGAGCTCACAGCTACTGTGACATCATATATCAGTTTCTGTGAGAATATGTGCATCCCTACTAGGACATTTTTATCATTCAATAACGATAAACCATAGTTTACAGAAACAGAAGACTAGGAAAGCTTCAGGCCCAGACGGTGTTTCTCCTGCCTGTCTGAAAGTCTGCGCTGACCAACTGGCCCCCATCTTCACACAGAGCTTCAATAGATCACTGGAGCAGTGTGAAGTTCCCTGCTGCTTCAAACGCTCCACCATCATTCCGGTCCCCAAAAAAAAACAAATCACAGGACTTAATGACTACAGACCTGTCGCTCTCAAGTCTGTGGTCATGAAGTCATTTGAGAGACTGGTTTTGGCCTACCTGAAAGACATCTCTGGACCCCTGCTAGACCCCCTTCAGTTTGCTTACCGAGCAAACAGGTCTGTGGATGATGCTGTCAATATGGGACTGCATTAAATCCTGCAACACCTCGACAGACCTGGGACTTATGCAAGGATCCTATTTGTGGACTTCAGTTCAGCCTTCAATACCATCATGCCTGATCTTCTCTCAACCAAACTGATCCAGCTGTCCATGCCCACCCCAATCTGTCAATGGATCGCCAGCTGTCTAACAGAGGCAGCGGCTAGTGAGACTGGGGAAACTCACATCCGGGACCCTCACTATTAGCACTGATACTCCTCAGGGATGCGTTCTCTCTCCACTGCTCTTCTCCCTGTACATGAATGACTGAACTGCAAAGGACCCCACTGTCAAGCTCCTGAAGTTTTCAGATGACATCACGGTCATCGGCTTCATCCACGACGATGACTAGTCTGCATACAGACGGGAGGTTGAACAGCTGGCTGTCTGGTGTGATCACAACAACCTTGAGCTGAACACGCTCAAAACAGTGGAGATAACAGTGAACCTCAGGAGAAAACTTACCTTTTTTTTTTTTAATATTCTGTGTCTCACTGTAATGTTCTGTGTGCACTTGTTTCTCTTATCACAAAAAAAATTCCTTGTGTACATGAGAACAGTTGGTAATAAAGCTTATTCTGTTTCTGATTCTGATAAAAACAATAAAGAGAAGGCAATAAAAATAAAATGGGCTATATTGTGAAGATAAATTGTTTAGAAAAATCAACATGGACAAAAGATGGGTGCAGATTCGTGCAGGAAGTTTTCAAAGGATGGAGGGATTAAGTCTTGATCTTAGTGGTATTTGCTTTTTTAAAGTTGAGAATGGATTCACTACTTTGCTTTATTGTAAAAATACACATACAGACAACATGTGCATATCACAAAATTCAAACTAATAAACAGTAAATTACACCGAGAAACAGCAAAAAATATAAACACAAAACAATATATAGACAAGGCAAAACAAAGAGAAGGAGAGTACATAAATGTCATTTTAGACATAACGGTACCAAAGATGTATGACATTTTTCAAATGACTGTAGATGAATATCATAATTTAAGTGAAAATGTTGAATTTAGAACATATTACAGATGTTTTGAGATTTACAGCTGTGATTGACAGATTTTGATATTGTGTTTATATAAAGTTTCAATTCTTTTCATAAGAGAGGCTTACAGTTAGTAAATTTGCATTTGTGAATGTAAAATTTACAAAGAAATATAATTCTTTGACAAATAAAATAAAAAAAGTTAATTAAAAAAAAGCATCATCAATAACATGATTCTTAACATAAAAAACAAAAATTACATGTCTATAAGAGAAATAAGATTTTGTAGAATATTGTGGACAATAAAGACTGTCTTTCCACATGCTGCTTTTTTATTTTTATATTTTGCATCAATATTTGGTTTGGCAGGGTAAAACAAATATAAATTTTATTAATTATCTTGAATAATTTAATCTTGTATCTTGTTTGTGATTTTGCTATTTTCTGTTTTTTATTTTATTTTAACAAATTGGTCTGTTTATTCTTAGATAAACATTGGATTATTGGTGTTATAGAAGCAAAATTCTACTTATGGGAGCTTAACAAACATCATGTTATAGTTCTATTTAGGAACTTCTTAGCAACTTGTTATTTTAAAAAACACAGCAGCTCAAAATGTATGAAAAGTCATAGGTAGGTGTGTAAGAAGAAATATAATTATCAAGAAAAAAGCAAAAAAATCCCACACACTACCATAGCTTGCAGAACACGATCAAGAAAGGAAACGTCACAATAAATTCTTGATCGTGTTTTAATTACTAAAAAATTAACAAGAAATTTATAGAGAGTATAACTTTTTGCATTTCTGTAATGTTTGTTGTTCTTTATCTCTGAGCCTTCTTAAGAGTTTGTTCTCTCTCTCTCTCCCTCTTTTTTTTTTTCTCAGACTTGTCCCCAAGCACAGCATCTTCCAGCCGAAAGCATTCTCTAGACATTCCTGCTGACCCCCGTCTCTGCCGCAGCAAGTCGGATATGCTTCCACCTCCAACCCCTCCCCTGACACAGGCCACACCGATGCGCGTCAACCCCTTCTCTCAGCGCCAAGACCTCAATGGTGGCCGCATCAAGCTCTTTGACACCCCCAGCAAGTCTGTCATTTCTCTCACTTTCACCCTCCCACCCCCAGACCCCGGCAGCCCCGCCTCCAGTGACAAGACCCCACCCTTTTTCCATAGACGTAGCCAATCACTGCCCTGCACACCAGAAGATATCCAGCCTTTACATAGCAGTGGTGAAAAGGACAAATACAAGAATAAAAATAGTGTTATGGACACAGGTGTTTTGGAACTGAATCGAAATCAGACAAATCCAGTCAACTTCAGTATGTTGGACATGGGGAGGGACAGTGTATTGACCATGAGCAATGAGAGTATTCTTGACTTGCTTAATAACAGTGGGCTTGTTGATACACCCACTAAGGGCATTAGGCATTCAGACCCAGAGACGGACGACGAGAAAGAGAATCTTGAAATGAGAAGTCAAGAAGTTGTAGCTGACGATTCTGGCCTCCCGTTGGATCTAGAGTTAACGTCTATAAACAGATCTGCTGTAGAGGAGCCTATGGACTGCACCAGCTCTCCTGATACACCAGATGGCCCTGTTCCTATTTCACCCAAACCCTTCTGCAATGACTGGGGCTCCCCTGTCTCCTACGGACCGCCTTGTTTGCCACCATTATTAGACAACAATAACAGCACCATGCCTGTAACTCAATCTGTAGAATGCGGCAGTAACAGCTCCCACGGCGCCACAACCCCACTTACACCACCAGAACAGGATGAGGTCATATCCTGTTCTGGTTGCTGCTTAGCAGGGATGAGTTTCCCCTCCATTTGTGCACGCAGACCTCAACAAAACCCTTACAAGAACTTGAATGGTGATTCGGCTGGGAAAAGGCTTCTATGCAAAGCGTTGCCACCCTCACCGACAGAGCCAAACATCGCTCTGCCTGGCACGCGGACATAATGACGTTGACATGTAATATGACCTTGGCATGTGATATAGGTGATCAATTAAAACGGAGGCTATTGCTTAATGTGTTGTCTGAACTTAAGCTGAAAAATTTAATTCTAGAGTAAAAAAAAAAAAAAAAAATGCTATGCTTTATTTGTTCGAGAAGGTTCTGATCCAATTGAAATGCCCTAGTCCTCTGAACCTGAACACTCCATTGGCTTTACCGCATTTCTAATGACATGTATTATGTCAATATTTTTGTTATTTTTAAAATTATTTGAAAGTTTGTGAAAACACTTTAAGGATGGAAAAATGGTCAGATGTATTATTTTATTAATGACATTAAATGAGATTAAAACTAAGATTTTTGTCTTCATTTTTGCTGTTGTCTCAACTCGAGAGTGCTTTTCGTCTCTCTCTGTTTCTGTGCACTTTTCTCCTGTTTTCTCTATCTACGTGCAGATGGGTTCTGTCCCTGTGTGGTTTTGTGGCCTTGCATGAAGTGTGACACACAGCTGTCCCCTTCTCACTTTTTCCACTCACCAACTGACAGAAACATCTTATTAAATCTCTCTTCGTCTTTATAAGGTAAATGTTTCTGCATTGCACTTTTTTTTTTTTTTTTTTTTTTTTTTACACTTTGTCTTGGTAGTTCTTTGTAGTGGTTCATGTATATTTACTGACAATGTTACGTACTGTGTGTGTGTGTATATATATATATATATGTACAGTACTGTGCAAAAGTTTTAGGCACTTGTGAAAAATGTTGCATAATGAGGATGTCTTCAAAAATAATGCCATAAATAGTTTTCATTTATCACTTAATGTCATACAAAGTCCAGTAAACATACAAAAGCTAAATCAGTATTCGGTGTGACCACCTTTGCTTTTAAAACAGCACCAATTCTCCTAGGTACACCTGGACACAGTTTTTCTTGGTGGTTGGCAGATAGGATGTTCAATGTTTCTTGGAGAATTTGCCACAGTTCTTCTATCTAATTAGGCTGTCTCGATTGCTTCTGTCTCTTTATGTAATCTCAGACTGACAGGATGTTCAGTGGGGGGCTCTGTGGGGGCCATGACATCTGTAACAGGGCTCCATGTTCTTCTATTCTTTTCTGTTTGCAAAAGTAATGTTTGGGAGTCTTAACATTTATATTTCCTGTTGACACACTAAAGCTGAAGATATAAATAACCATCTTAAGACAAATGCTTTTGTGAAACATTTTGTGTGCCTTTTGCACAGTACTGTGTGTGTGTGTGTGTGTATGTATGTATGTGTGTGTGTGTGTGTGTATGTATGTATATATATATATATATACACACACACACACACACACACACACACACACACACACTCACTCACTACCGGTCAAAAGTTTTGAAACGCTTTTCTTCACATTTTAGAAAAAGTTTAAATGGTGCTGCTTTCTTAAAGGAATGTTCTAGTTTCAATTACATGTTCAGTTCAATTAACGACTTTTGTGACATATTATTTAAAAAAATATTACTACCTCTTTTCAGTAAGGCACATAAAAGTTAAGTGAATTGGGCCAGTCCATAAATGTTAAAATACATAGTTTTAAAATATGTAAACCTTAAACGTGTTTACATGATTTAGTGTGATAAATTTGCTTACTGACTTTTTCTGTGTAAAGTTATATTCAATATTAGAACTTTGTTCTCATGACAACAAAACACTGTCATTCTTGTATTGTATTGGTAAGTTTACACAGATGTAGTCAAGTTTTATTTGTATTGTGCTTTTTACAACATTCATCTTTTTAAAGCAGCTTTACAGAAAATGTATATAGGCAAAAATTATGTTTGCAAATGTAATCAAAAAATCATGTTAACATGTATATTGTTTACGTCTTGTCTTTTTACTGCTGTATGGATTTAAATGTTTATGGACTGGCACCATTCACTTCCATTGTAAGTGCTTCACTGTAACCTTTTTTTTGTTTTTTTATAAATGAGGGGCGAGTCAAAATTATTTTTGTGGTAATCAACAAGCCGTAGATACTGATGATTAAGCTAACTTATATTGAACCTGGAAAATTCCCTAAAATGTCTTTTATTTTCAATTAGTGTTTTTTTATTTATAGAAATACATATATAATCGTGAGCTGTTGTGGGGATGCCTGCCAGTCTTCTAACCCTCTCGTTCTTTCTGTCGATGCTGAATATAGGTAAGTGTATTGTTCTGTGTAAACTTTTAGCTTTGTCTCTCTCTGTCATTACTTTTTTGCGTGTTTTCAAGTCATGTCTGTGATAAGAACATGTTGCACCTGTGGATGTTTTTATATGTGTTTCTTTAGAGTGTGTACTCCCTGTCTGCAAGGCCAGAGTGAGTACACTAGATTTAGGATGCCAGCTTGAGTGGAAGTGCCCTGATGCCAACCCTAAAACAACTTACACGGTCCAGACTAAAACAAGTTGGTGGGTTTCTCTATGTAATTCTGCACACACATCTACCTGCGAGTTCCATCAGTAAGGAACATTTGACAATGTATGTAAATATATGGGTTTATGTGGTTCGAACAGTTATAACAGGAAGAAGGTGTTAAGACAAGCATTAGTCAGATTTTTAAGGAAGGGGTTTAGAAACAATTGAACATGGGATGACTATGAATGATGTCAAAGAAATAACTGAGAATGAGCAGACAGGTGAAACTGCATGTGGCTTTGCTAAAAACCAAAGTGAAACGCAATCCAGGCTCATTGCACCCAGAGCAGATATGATATTATCTTCACTTTAGGCGTGCTTCTGGTTTCCTCTGAGCTAAAACTGAAAATGACTTACAAGCGCTCAATCTGCTCTTCATTTGATTTACTTTTATTTTTTGTTCATGCCCAATCTTGTTTTTATGAAAAGGATAGTTTACCAAAAAATTTTAAAACATGATTTATTCACTCTTATGTCTTACGTGTACACAAAAGGAGATGTTATGCAGAATGTCTCAGTCACCATTCTCTTTCTTTGTGTGGAAAAAAAAAGATGCAATGAAAGTGAACCCAGATAGCACACGTACGTCTCTGAGATAACTGTTTTTAGATCTGGTAAACCTCATATTCTAAATAACATCTGCTAATCATCTTTAAAAGATCAGATTTACAAACGTTCTAATTCATCAACGTATCAAAGACATCTGATCTGCTGAAGAGATGAGACATAATGAGACATGCTTATTGAAATACGCCGTGTAGTCATGTTGCAGATGAACAAACAACGTAAAAATATGACATCCAGATGTAAACACGCACACATCAAATAGACATCTGGGGATGTATGTGTGCTATCAGGGAATGGTCTTCATTTAACATTCTGCCTAAATTGAAAGTCAAATGTGTTTGGAACAACAAAGGTGAACTGTCCCTTAAAGGATTCGCCTGGCATCTATATAAAGTGTTCTTGATATTTTGTATTTAAACTTTGCAGGACATCCTGGCAATATGTTTCCAACTGCGTTCGGATCTCCAGACAGAGCTGTAATCTGTCAAGTGTCTTTCCTAGTCTACATGGCTACAACTACATCAGACTGAGCTCAGAAGAGCCTGACTGGATGCATGAAACATTTTGTGACCCAATAAATGACAGTCAGTACCGAATCAACATGTGAAATTACAACTGCTCACATTTATGTACCATTTTTGATGTAGACTGGAAATGTGCGAAATATTGCACAAAGCTGATTGATTGGAATTGAAATCACAAATATAGTTAAGAAATGAAACTTTGGACTACAGAAATATGTTAATGTTTCTCTGTCTTTGGGCTAAATCAAGTGAGAAAGACATTCAAATGATGATAATCAGTGTGCAATTAAATTCCTACATAATTAGAATGTAATAATACAACCATAATTATTAGATAATATTTATATTAATATTGTGCCAATTAATTCTATTAATATTAATAGACCAGTAATAATATAATAATAATTATTAACATATGCATCATAGGGACTAGACTTGTAGTGAAATCAACTTCCTCAGGAAGTTGCCCAATAATAATGGACAGAGTGACTATGACAGGGTATTTTAGTTTATTGAAGGGATCTTCAATGATTGATTTTGTCAAAATGCCACAAACAGCCTACCAGTGTCCATAGTACTGTAAGTTTCCATGTTTAATTCCTTTTCTCTCCTGCCAAAAGCTGCCGAATTCAGCCCCCCCTCCATTACCATGTCCATGGAGGATGAACGCCTCTGGGTGACAGTACATTTTCCTTGTGCTCCATCCATAACCTGTGGGTTTGAGGAGAAAGAGGCGGAGACGCACTGCAGCTGCCCCCTAGATGGGCTTCACTTTCTGAGACTTTCAGCAACAGTCACTCTGTACAACAAACATGAACCCTCAGATACACAGGTACAACTCCTATCTTCAACAAAACAAAGTTACAGAGATGTAATTTTCACACTAAAAAAAGTCTTAATACAACTATTGAATAAAAGAGTTCCCTTATATTGTCCCCTATATTTATTATGATTCCCTTTATATTTCCCCTATATTCCTAAGATTGTCTGTTGTTTTACTTTTTTCACAAATTGGTTCATTTTCCTTAAAGACGCGTACTGCTGTAGTGGTAGAGGATACGCCATTCAAAGAGGAATTTGGATTTCTCATACCAGGCCAAGTGTACTGCGCTGTGGCCAACTTCACATCTAAAGGAGCAGTGGCAAGAGCCTCTTCACCCCCCAGCCACCCACAATGTGTTTACATACCAGCAAAGATCGGTATGCGGCCATATCTACACAATGTTTTTTTACTTTTGTTTTCAAGGCTAATCACTGCCCCCATCAAACGCCAGCAGGGTTGACAGACTGACCAAACAAAACCCAACAGCCGTGTTTATTGGGACAGTGTAAATTGGCCTTAATGGTGCAAATACCTTCTACTGTACAGTTCAGTTTTATGCATATGTGTGCGTTCAGTGGTTTGGCCAAACTGATGTGTGTATTTGTCTTCACCAGAAAGCCTAATTGTTGTGGTTGTTTGTGGTGCTGTTATCACTCTTGGTCCAGTGATTTATCTGCTCTGGAGACTGTGTGAATCCTCTGAACGCCCCCTGCCCAAATCTTTGGTAATGGACTTCAAACACTAACGGGCTGTTCAGGCCAAACACGTTTTTGCACTAAAAAGCAAAATGCAACGCAAAGAATGGAACAGAACACAAGTGCCTCAAAGCAATAAAAAAAAACTGCATGATGAAGCGCAATGGTCAAAAATGTCCGTCTTGTGCATGTTTACATAGAAATATAATTAAAAAAAAACAGCACGAACGGATGCACAAACGCATTTGGTGTGAATGGCCTCTGAAGGATAGTTCACCTGCTTTTATCCAAAGCATTTTCAATCATTCCAAGCATCAGTAAAAACTGGAGAAAAAAACATTTGTAACTGTCATAAGAGTTCTTCAAAACTTGGAGGACCTGCTTTAATTTGAATTTATTAAAAACTAGGAGCCGGATTCAGGAAAATCTTCACAAAAAGAAAAAACTAAAAGATAAGAATTTGTTAATGTTCTCAAGTGCAAAATATTATATATATATACACACACACACACACACACACACACACACACAGGTGGCCAAAAGTTTGCAATAATGTACAGATTTTGCTCTTATGGAAAGAAATTGGTACTTTTATTCACTAAAGTGAAATTCAACTGATCACAAAGTATAGTCAGGACATTACTGATGTGAAAAACAGCACCATCACTATTTGAAAAAAGTCATTTTTGATCAAATCTAGATAGGCCCCATTTCCAGCAGCCATCACTCCAACACCTTATCCTTGAGTAATCATGCTAAATTGCTAATTTGGTACTAGAAAATCACTTTCCATTATATCAAACACAGTTGAAAGCTATTTGGTTCATTAAATGAAGCTTAACATTGTCTTTGTGTTTGTTTTTGAGTCATCACAGTATGCAATAGACTGGCATGTCTTAAGGTCAATATTAGGTCAAAAATGGCAAAAAACAAACAGCTTTCTCTAGAAACTCATCAGTCAATTATTGTTTTGAGGAATGAAGGCTATACAATGCTTGAAATTGCCAAAAAACTGAAGATTGCATACAAAGGTGTACACTACAGTCTTCAAAGACAAAGCACAACTGGCTCTAACAAGGACAGAAAGAGATGTGGAAGGCCAGATGTACAACTAAACAAGAGGATAAGTACATCAGAGTCTCTAGTTTGAGAAATAGATGCCTCACATGTCTTCAGCTGACAGCTTCATTGAATTCTACCCGCTCAACACCAGTTTCATGTACAACAGTAAAGAGAAGACTCAGAGGTGCAGGCCTTATGGGAAGAATTGCAAAGAAAAAGTGACTTTTGAAACAGAAAAACAAAAAGAAAAGGTTAAAGTGGGAAATTTCAAGCATTGTATAGCCTTCATTCCTCAAAACAATGATTGACTGACGCCAACGATCATGTCATGGTCCAAATTATATATATATTTTTTCCATTCTGATGGTTGATGTGAACATTAACTGAAGCTCCTGACACGTATCTGTATGATTTTATGCACTGTACTGCTGCCACACGATTGGCTGATTAGATAATCGCATGGATGATTGTTGGTGCCAGATGTGCTGGTTTGAGTATTTCTGTAACTGCTGATCTCCTGGAATTTTCACACACAACAGTCTCTAGAATTTACTCCGAATGGTGCCTAAAACAAAAAACATCCAGTGAGCAGCAGTTCTGTGGACAGAAATGCCTTGTTGATGAGAGAGGTCAACAGAGAATGGCCAGACTGGTTTGAACTGACAAAGTCTACAGTAACTCAGATAACCGCTCTGTACAATTGTGGTGAGAAGAATATCATCTCACAATGCTATTCTGAGATGTGGGTTGGCGCTGTCTTGGCATATATAGTGCATATACAGTACAGTAAATAAAAAACAATTTTTTTATAAT
Organism: Myxocyprinus asiaticus; assembly: GCF_019703515.2. Taxonomy (NCBI): domain Eukaryota; kingdom Metazoa; phylum Chordata; class Actinopteri; order Cypriniformes; family Catostomidae; genus Myxocyprinus; species Myxocyprinus asiaticus. The sequence goes on from NC_059344.1 coordinate 22,276,326, forward strand.
TTAAAAAAATGATCTCAATTTTTTCAAAAAAGCATTTCGGTACAAAATTTTCTTACGTTTGAAAATAAGAATTTTGTTAAGAATGTTTTGTTTGACTGAATTCAGAAAAATTGGTTAGTTCTTTTAAATAAAATAATTTAAATATTTGATCTTGTGCATTTCAGGCATCACTTCAAAACCTGGAACTTCAGAACAAGATTTTTATTGCCTCCAGCGAGGCTGAGCCAGGCAACGAGAGCTCTGAGAGTGATAGGATTTCCATTGTGTCCTTCTCTGACTTTATACTCACGGACAGCCGGTCATTGTACCGCAACTTTCAAAGCTTGGGCACTAGATATTACACAACCCCCACCCTGCATAACCCAGTTTACTATGAGGAATGTGCAGAGGTCTTGGCTATGGAGTCGATAGACTTGGAAACAGATGGAAGTACATCTCCACATCATTGTTTTGGACTTCTATGGCCATCACAAACAGTTCTAGAAGCAGGACAAGGATGTTCAGATCTGGATCACAGTGAGGAGACCCCGAGCATCCCTCTGAGCTCAGTGAGAGTGAAACGGGAAGAAACTTCAGCTGATGACCCAGAGCAGTATGGAGATACTTAACACTTAGGGACTTTCACACTGGGCACGTTTGCTGCGGTCCGATTCTGAGTGCGATTGTTCCCGGTGCCCCCCACAGCGTTGGTCTGGTTTCACACTCACTTGATTCTACCAGTAGGTTGTTATTTCAAGCCCAGTTTTGCCACTGAACAAGGCACATAACCCCACATGTCTTCAGAGGTGACTGACCTTATAATAAGTGATCAAATGTTTAATTTTTTGAATAAAGTTGAGAAGAAAAACAAATATACATGCATTCAATAATAACAATAAAAACAGGGGGCCTGGGTAGCTCAGTGAGTATTGGTGCTGACTACCACCCCTGGAGTCATGAGTTCGAATCCAGGGCATGCTGAGTGACTTCAGCCAGGTCTCCTAAGCAACCAAATTGGCCCAGTTGCTAGGGAGGGTAGAGTCACAGCGTAACCTCCTCGTGGTCGCAACTAGGGGTTCTCGCTTTCAATGGGGCTCATGGTAAGATGTGTGTGGATCGCGGAGGGTAGCATGAGCCTCCATGTGCTGTGAGTTTCCGCGGTGTCATGCACAACGAGCCACATGATAAAATGCATGGATTGACGGTCTCAGAAACGGAGACAATTGAGAGTTGTCCTCCGCCACCCGGATTGAGGTGAGTAACCGCACCACCATGAGGACCTACTAAGTAGTGGGAATTGGGCATTCCAAATTGGGAGAAAAGGGGATAAATAATAATAACAGCAAAATAACAAAATAACCTTAAAGCATGTCTCTAGTAAGATGTCTCGGTCCGGAACTTAACATCCAATTTATTTCATCTGAGCTGTTTAATAAGTGAGCTTTGAGTATTGCAGCCTAGGGGTCAAAGATCAGGGCTGGTAACTTATGCTAAAACACACTTATGTTGATGCTTGAACTACAGTATTCCTATTGAGCCCGTTAATGTTACTACATGAGAACTGAACCTGTAATTAATGACTGTATTTCACTATAAGTCAGCTAAATGACTATAGAATGCCCCTATAATAAGTGTACTGTTAGTTGATTTGGATGAATGACTTCTGGTCCATGCAATTTCTTCCTATTACGACTGATGCTCAACCCGTAAAAGTGATCAAACTAAAAGTAAAACAATTACTGTAAAACACTTCTGCCCATTGTTATTAATAAAAGTATGAACTATTTTCATAGTTAATAATGTGGCATGCTATTCTGAATTCTTACATGACTTTTTAGGTCACATAAACTGTTAATCACATGTACTCTCTATTGTCGGTTAAGCATATGGGTCACGTCATGTGTAAATCGCAGTTACAATTACAGCACTCCACATTTCACGTGCTTGTTTGGGATACCCCCTGTAGTCTAATGACTCACTGAAATCAGAGTAATATAAATCTCTCAGTGTCTCTGAGGGTATGACCCCTTATGAATAAAAACATATTTTGGGCAACTGCGAGTATGGTATGGTTGATGTATGGCTTGATTCATTGTTTTCATTTTTTATTTTTTTCTCCATCTTTTTCACCTCTGACTCCGAGTTGCCCCATTTGACGCTCATTTTCTGTAGACCATGTCTCGCAGCTAACCGCGCAAAGGTGCACGATTTCTGCTGATGTAGCCGATTCTCTGGAACATTCATGGAAATGCTCTGAGGAACGGAGTGTGAAGCTAGGTTCTGGAAAATGTATTTCAGCACATACACGTTCAATTTTATACGATCATGTATGTTTGGGACCAAAACAGTGAAGGAAAATTTGGTTTAGATTTATTTGAATTTGCTTTGGAAATTTGTTTTGTGACTAGACTTTTCCAGAAGCCATTTGTGGCAAATATTTCGCCTCCAAAGCTTTGATATACCCTGCCATCAGAATCAACAAATAAGTCTGCTTTTAAATGTCAAGTTTCTTGTTGACCACATGTAGCAGAATGGAAAAAATGTCTGCATGTGTTCAGCTCGGTTTTAATAAACCACAACCCACCACCCTGTAAAACAACAAGCATGCATGCACATGTGTATGTAAGCTTTAATAAAAACACTAAAATAAACCTGTTTTGCACTGCTTCTGAACAAAATAGTCCAAAAAATCACCTGTGTTCTTCATGTACCAGGATTGTCAATATAGCTATGTTTTGGTTGTTGTGCTTTTTTTCATCAATTACAATTGATTATTGATTGATTTTTGTGAAGATAATAATTATAACAATTCATTACTGTATAGTTCATTGGTTCTCAAATGTTTTCAGTGTGAGGCCCCCTTGTGTATGGTACATCCCTTTGTGGCCCCCGCAGACCAAATAGGCAAACAAACCAGGGAAATGCATGTTGCAAAATAATCTCAAACTTACAATTATAATTAAATCACAAAACATATAATTTAAAAATGAATTATACAACATGGAACATCAGTTTAACATCACTATAAATGTGCACAGCTTGTCCTAGTGAGAAAACAAGGTAAAACTGTCTTTCCTTGCAGAGCTTGTCAATTCTGGGTGTCATCCTCCACATTAAGTTGTGCACTGTATTTTGTCATCACGGTTGAGGAAGATGTCTCACAAAGATATGTGGTTAGGAAAGGCAACGATATTCGTTTTATTAACATTTTTAATTGTATTAATATTTCCTGTTGAGTGACATCTGAATTTATGATCTTATATAGCACCATCAGAATAAAACTCACTAATTCATCTATCCTAAGCAAAATACTTTTAAAAACAGGGACTTAAAGCGGTTCAAAAAACGAAAACGAACTACATTTTGTGCAGAACGTAACTGAAAACGGGAACAAAGTGATTTTCAATTGAAAACATTATTTTAAATGCTGGTAACTGGTTATAATAACCAGTGAATTTCATTCGTTTCACGTAGCCAAAGGGTTTATCACAGTACATTTTTGGAACTACACTTCATGTTGCCTGAAAAAAAATGAAATGTGCTTTGAACCTGAAAGAAACGTCTGCATCACACATTTATTTGCCTAATTGCCTGTTGTGGATGTAGCTTTCTGTGAATGAAGACCCTTTTAACAACTATGTATAATTACTACATACAGTATACATGCACGGATAATCCAGATACAAGGAAAATATTATTAGAGGTAAAAAGTACATTTCTCAATTGTTTCCAAGTTTTCACTTAATTATTGTTAGATATGATGCATTAATACAGATTTGATGCTGCTGTGTTTTGACTCGGAAGCAGATCTGTAATTAAAATGATACCTTACTGTTAATTAACTGCTTATGATTTCTATGCTGATAAATCCACCACACAGGAAAAAACTTGAATTGCTTCTTTTGGCTTATTTTGGTGAGGCAAGTGTCTTATTTTGGGCTCGTTTTTCCAGACCATGTTGCTTGTTTTTCTTGCGAGATCTGGCTATACCCTTAGAGCAGACTACTGTCATTTTTAAAAGAACATTATTAACCGTTCTTTTATTTTGTTCTAACCGGTTACCATTTGGAAAGGAGGCTGCGGAACTTCTGAACCGGAACAAAAAAATACAGTTTTTGCTCAGAACAAATCGAAATGAAAAACTTTTGTTTTTAGTCCCTGTTTAAAAGTACACTTAAATCGGCTTGTTAATTGTTTTTGCATTAAAAACAAGGTTTCTCTCTCACACATGGATGAGCGCTCTCTCTCTCTCTCTCTCACACGCACATGCAGACCGAGAAGAGAGTGAAGCCGCATAGGCATATCACATTTCAGCTGAGTTTCATTCTTGCTTGTTTTTTGACTGTCAAAGTGATGGAAGTGTTTTGAATGATTCATCAATGTTTTTAAAATATGGTAAATGACATTTAAATGTCTTAAATGTGTCGCTCAGGCACAAGACCCTGAGAAAAACAGCAAAGCGGTTAAGACGTGAAGCGTGTTAACATAAGAAAACAATTACACGACGCAAAAAAAACAAACTTAAACCTACACTATGTAAGATTTTTTTTTATTACAAAAGAACTAAATGTCATTAATGATCAAGTGCACCAACAATCTGTCTTCCAAACCATGTATTTGCCTGACCCCGATGCACTATGGTAAGCCTATAATAATTATTTATATTAAGTCGGGACGGATTTGGCGGGAAATTGTATATTTCCGTCAGTCATCCGTGCGTAATTACGTCATGTCCATAAATAAAGAAAAGAAGGTCCAGAGCTACTTCAGCGCGTGTATGTGTGGTGATTGGTGTGGTAGTTGAAGCTGAAAGCTTGTAGTCACAACGAGCAAAGCGACACTGACCATGGATCGTTCAAAATGGCAACCCTCTGGGGAAATCGCCCGTTTTCAAGATAAGAAATCTCGAACTGAGAACAGTCTACAAACATAAAGGGAAAGCGAGCGACAGAGCCCGTGATAATAAAACGCAAAAAAACTTTGGCTTGGCTTTTTCAGAGGTGGCAACAACCCCGAGATCAGCAAGGATTTTAAACCGTCCCAGAGAAGGCTTTTTCTTTCACGACAGGTAAGATATTTTATTGGACTGATAGTTAGCCAGGAAGCTCTCAGCGTGGTAGTTCGTTAGATAGCTTTAGCCACTCTAATGGGGCATTTTATTGGATTGTGGTACTGCAGTGCTTGATTCCATTTTCAAGGAAGGACAGTTGAGGAAAAAAATACTTTATGCTGGTAACAATGCCAATTTCTAAACCAGTTACTACTTTGGTCTATTTGCCTACAAGCTAAGATATAATAGTTTCCACCAATCATTATGTCTAATGTCATCGTTACCTAACTTTTGTAACGTTATTTATTTTGAAACAGTTGTTTTCAGTAAGACAAAACAACAGCGAAAGATACTCGAATTACCTGCTAATAAGATATATATTTTTTGTTTTATTGAGGGGAGGGGGCGAGATGATCACCTGTAACCATGATTATACCGGTACACCTCAAACCATCAGATTCATCCGCGCAGGACAGCAGAGCCAAAGCCCAACTGACGTAATTACCAAAACAGTGTTCCTCTGCAAGTAAATTGCAGTTCTATGCTTCAACCACTAGAGGTCCACAAGTTACAGTGTTCCTTTAACATAAATTAATGTTCATGAACCACTAATTTGTGAAGAATTCTATAATGTTTTTTAATTACTAATGAAAGTATAAAATGTTCTCAGTATATTTTCATAAAGGTGTCAGTCACGACTGGTGTAGTTGGTTAACTGAAAAAAGAAAACATAACTTGCACATTTTTTATCAAAGGTATATAATGTATTTTGTCAGGTATCAAGAAGCCTTTATCTTCTGTTTCTGAATTCTGAAGTAAGTATTATAATGCCTGCTTGTGCATATTGTAGGCTATTGTGAAAAGTCTTTAAAAACTGAACTCTGCCCCTTGACTTTTGACTTTGCCCCCTAAAAAATTAACTTAGTGGCACAAGCTCTCCAAAACAAAAATGTTTCTGTAGAGCCCCGAACATGTAGCTTATAACTGGAAACATTTTTTTTATTAATAATGTAATAGTAACTATAATCTTTCTGCCGCCCCCCTGGCGCCAAATGGCGGCCCACCAGGCAGTGGCCCCAGTTTGAGAACCGCAGGTATAGTTACTGCAGTCCAGGTTTTTAATCACTAAATTTGAAGACTTAATACTGTTCATGTATTAGAGCTTCTCAATGTGGTTTATCTTGAGGCACTGATGCCAGGTTAATGTCTAAAATGATTTTGTATGTAGAAAAATTTTAGTTTTTTAATACTTAGCTACAGTTTTGAACAACTTTGAACAATTAGTTTAATTTCAAAGAATTGGCAAATATAAGTAGGACATGGTCCTCGAAGTAAAGTATGACTCACTAGCTGACTCACTCTGCACAAAATGAACCAAGAACAGAACCCCATCCTGCGAAACCTTTAAAGGCACCATATTCATCAGTATCACTCATAAACAGAAAACTACATGTTTTTCCCCCAACGCATAATTGACAGCTCAAAGGCTGTACATGTGCATTTAACGAATGATTTATTTTTCGTAATTTTAACTTTTGTATGGACTATGGACTTTTTTTTATACTTGCTAATACATACTTTACTACATGCTTTAAATGGCACAATGAGGTAAATCCAAAATTAATACTGACCAATAAACAAAGAAACACTCAAGTTTAAATCTTTATTTGGCAGTCTTTTTCTTTACACAAACAGTTAATTTTATTACTCTTATATTATATATACAAAGATATTCAATGAAGTCCAGACCTTGTGCATGAACGGTTCATAGTGAAAACATGATGTCACAAGTATTGTGGCCTTGGCACCTGTCCATTTCTCTTCTCTGTCATTCAGTTGTTTTTGCTGTCCATCTATCTGTTTCTCACTGATTGCATGACAGCCAGCCTCCATGACATCACTTTATCTGCGCCAATACTGTAGATTTTAAATATACAGTGTAAGTGATAGACCAACATATCAGTTATGCCAATTAATAGACTGATAGTCCTTGGCCAACAGAAGTGTTCACTTTCTCTAATGTCAGTTTCAAAATCTACCAACTGCCTTGCCAGTGGATAATGTACATTTTCTGCATGTAAAAAGTTAATATTGTGTTTAAAGGGATAGTTCACCCAAAAATGAAAATTCTCTCATTTACTCACCCTTATGCAATCCCAGATGTGTATGACTTTCTTTCTTCTGCAGAACACAAATGAAGTTTTTTAGAAGAATTTCTCGGCTCTTTTGGTCCATACAATGCAAATGAGTGGGTGCCAAGATGTTGTAGCTCTAAAAATCACATAAGTCAACATAAAAGTAATCCATAAAACTCCAGTGATTAAATCAATGGTGAGAGACAGATCAATAGTGAAGTCTTTTTTTACTATAAATTCTCCTCGCTGCTCAGTCAATCTCCACTTTAACTTTCACATTCTTCTTCTTCTGTTTTTGGTGATTCACATTCTTCATGCATATCACCCCCTACTGGGCAGGGAGAAGGATTTCTAGCAAAAAAGGACTTAAATATTACTCTGTTTCTCATCCACACCTATCATATCACTTCTGAAGATATGGATTAAAACACTGGAGTCATATGGATTACTTTTATGCTGCCTTTATGTGCTTTTTGGAGCATCAAAATTGGTAACCATTCACTTGCATTGTGAGGACCTAAAGAGCTGAAATATTCTTCTAAAAATCTTTGTTTGTGTTCTGCAGAAGAAAGTCATTGCGACGAGGAGGAGGGCGTTGCCGGGCCGTGATGAAGCAAAGCCGGCGCTGAATCAGCTGATCAGACGCCGGTTCGAGAGAGAGAGAGACGCATGCGGCCGCGTTGTGTGTGTGACCTTATGTTTTATGTTGGTTAAGATTATGTTGACCATTAAAATTTATTTTGACTGTTCAGCAGGTTCCCGCTTCCTCCTTGCCCAACCTTCATGTGTTACAGTCATACACATCTGGGATGGCATGAGGGTGAGAAAATGATAAAGAGAATTTTCATTTTTGGGTGAACTATCCCTTTGCAATATCAGCATTTGTGTACGTCTCTCTGCCATCATGCCAATTGTATTTTATACAGGCATTACAGCCAGCACTCTAGGTATCGGCACTGCCCAAACCAAAAAACATATCGGTCCACCACTAAAAACTGGACCATTTATCCACACAAACTGTACATACCTGTGCAAATTTGTGTATCTGCTCAACCACTGCAGCAAACAATGCCCCTACACTTTCATCAATCAGACTCTGCATATAATGCACCGCCTCCTCGTCTGAGAGGTCCAATCGAAACTTGTCCTGAACCTGAAGTGGGCGGACACAGAATGTACAGGTTAAAATCGACTGGTCTACATGATTTGAATATACAGTTTATTCAAATTTTTCCTATCAGTCGAAGATCCCCCATATGCACCTCATGCCAGAGCCCCTTTTCTGTCAGACGTATTTTATTGGACTGTGGTATTTCTGGTCCTCCAAGAAAATCTAAAACGTCTTAATAACAAACCTTTTTTACAGTTTTGTCAGGCTCTAGTGCAATGTCTGGAATATTAGCATCCACCATCAAAGAGAACAGATTCAGAATGAGGTTAGAGTATCTGCATAAGAGGTGAAAAAACAAACAAAAAACAAGATTACGCATTTCCATGATTTCAAGGAACACTGTGAGTCAGCTCACTGACATACTAAATCTAAGAATGAAAAAAAAAAGATAGAAGTAGGTCTTTGATTTGTTTATTGCTGAAAATATGGGTCATGAGAGAATCTCTGATGTGGGTTTGTGAGGAACTCACCTGCGCAAGTGCAGGAAGGCAGTGTAGCATTGTTTCCTGAACTCTTGATATTGCTCGCTCTGCATGCCCCCCATCCCCTCCACCATCTCTTTACTCAGTTTCATGGGGGGTGGCAGGGGTTTAGGGTCCCGACCCAAAATATATCCAAAATCTATATGAAACAGCTTACCTACAAGTCAGAGACACAGATCAGCACACCCCGATCTGTTTTATTCAATGTATACAAGTCATTAAAAAGTGTGATCTGTCACAGTGTACCAGTCTTTGTGAGCAGTAAGTTGTCTAGATGTCTGTCTCCCACCCCTAGAATGTAGGTGATGACACAATAGCCCGCTGACAACACAAAAACATCATAATGGTGTGACAAACATTAAAATTTTAATAACATCTTAAAGTGCATCATGAGTTAATACAAGTAAATGAAGATTACAGTATTAATAGATAATAATACACATAAAATGAGTCTCACCACAGCTTTTAACATATGTGTCCATGACTTCAGAGCTGATACCATATGGCCCCTTATCATTTGGAGCATGTTTCCGAAAGAAACTCTGCATGGAGACATCATTCAGGAGGAATACACAAGTTACTTAGTAATCAATTAGTAATTTATTTATTTATTTACAAAACAGGCAACACTTTACAATAAGGTTGTATTTGTTAACATCAGTTACCTACCTTAACATGAGCATGCTTAATCATCTTGGTTAAAAAAAATAAATAAAAAAAAAAGTCAATTCTCTCATCATTTACTCACCCTTATGTTGTCTCAAACTCTAATGAATTTCTTTCTTCTGTGGAACACAAAGATTTTTTTTTTAAGGGAGATATGATGCGTTTATGTCCATACAATGCAACTCAATGGGGACAAAAACTTGTAAACTCCAAAAAGCAAATAAAAGGCAGCATAAAAGTAATCCATATATGATTTGAGTGGTTTAATCCGAGTCTTCAGAAGTAACATGATCGTTTTTGGGTGAGAACAGACCAAAATATAACTTCTTTTTCACTATAAATTTTGACATTAACAGTCTTCTTTGCATGATCATTATCTGAAGCTTGATTACACTTCCTCGTAATTATGCATGAGTGTTAAACCACTGGATTAAACCACTCAAGTCATATAGATTACCTTTACGCTGCCTTTACGTCCTTTTGGCACTCAAAAGTTTTGGTCCCCATTGACTTGCATTGTATGGACAAACACAGATCATATATCCTCCAAAAATCTTTATGTTCCATAGAAGAAATCATTTTTTTTTATGTAAATGATGTGAGAATTATCATTTTGGGGTGAAAACTTCCTTTACATGTTGATTTTAAAAGTTTTTTTATTAACAATTTTGGTAACACTTTACAATAAAATGCCATCTGTTAACATGAACTAACAACGAACAATACTTTTACAGCATTTATTAATGTTAATTACGACATAAACTAATACATTTTTAAAATCTAAAGTTGTATTTGTTAACATCAGTTAACGCACTATGAACTAACTTTAACAAACAATGAACAATTGTAATTTTATTAGCTAACAGTAACAAAGCTTAATAAATGCTGTAATAAATATTTTGTTCATTGTTAGTTAATGATACCTAATGTATTAACTAATGTTATAATTTACTGTAAAGTGTTACCACAATTTTTTATTAAATGTTTATAAGTATATGCACTGTTAACATTAGTTAATGCATTATAACCTAACATGTACTTACAATAAACAATTGTATTTTATAAAGTAACATTAACCAAGACTGTTAAAAATGCTGTTTAAATGTTTTCTTTTAAATTGTTCATTGTTGGTTTGATACTTCATGTTAACAAATTGTATTGTACGTATTGTACAGTGTTACCACTAAATACAAAAGAAACTGCTTAACGTGTCTGTAAGCAAGTGCTTTATTCAGAATGACTTCCAAAAAATATTCAGAATATACACCATGTATTTATATACACTCTATTTGTGTAACATAACAATCTTGGTAACACATTAAGGCAAAGGAAAAAACGGAAAAGAAATGCATAGTGACTACGCAAATAGATTTATATTAAAGAACTGTGATGAGATGAGATTACAAATGTACATTGAATATTACCTGAATATTTCCTTCTGTGGCCAAAACCTCTGCCACAGGCACAGACTGCACAAACTGCATGAAACCTGCAGAAAAAACATCCACATCCAGCGCTTCAAGTGAGAGAAATGAGGCTCTCACATCAGAAGTATGACAGACAGTGATTGACTTGTGGCTTTGCACTGACCGTGTTTGGTGCTGGTCGCCAGGACTTTGTAGGGGGTCAATTTCAGGTCCAGATTCTCTTTCCTCAGCAGCTGTTGAAAATAAAGACGTTAAGGCAGTATATAGATGTGTGTGTGTGTGTGTGTTTGTTGTTTGGGTGTTACTTCTGACCTTTGGGGGCATCCGGGGACATACTTCATAGGAAAAACAATGAATAAATAAAGCAAATAATATTTTTTTATATTGAAAATGCTTCAAGTTTCCTTTAAGGGGTAGGGTAAGGTTTAGAGTTAGCCTATAGTAATTATAATTAGCTTCACATAAAATCAATAGAAGTGATGGTAGGACCCTATTAAAGGTTCCATTACACTACACGACATTGTGTGTGCACGGGTGCGTGTGACAAGAAGCAATGAGTTTTTCAGACCTTGTCCATGAGTGAAATAATCTGCAGGATGAGCTGGTCCTGTCTCAGGTCATCTCCATGTTTAAAGATCACAGGATACTGCTCCCCATCCTCTGTCTTAAAGATGAGTTTTGCTGGCATCAGAGCACTCTTAGAGAGAGAGAAACAGGAACAGATGGATGAATGTGACACTATGTAATAGATACACAACATAAATAAAGAGAGATGGATTCACAATACCTTAAAGAGTGTGGCAGTCTCAGGTATGATGCCTTTAATGCGGATCTGAGGCTCCAGAGGGAGAGGGATGGGCTCGATTTCTGACAGATTCACCTTCTCATTATCAGCCAACAGACCCTGTAACCGCTCCGTCTGAGACGTTCACACATCATATGAAACTTCAGATATGACATGGTTTTGCGACTGATAAACATCTAAAATAGTTAGTAATATTGATACTATTTAACCTTTTAAAATGTAGTCTCTTCAGAATCATTATAATGTGTTGTTATTATGCTTTATAATGTTTCATACCTTTTTCTTGCGGTTTCCGCTCTCTTTCTGAACGGCCTTCATCAGCTGCACTAATCGGTCTACAAACGTCTGCTGAGAGGCCAGCAGGGAGCGCATCACTCTCACACTCTTATCGCCCTGACAACAGAAACACACATCACATATTTTGGAAAAAAAAACCTCTATTTACAAAAACCATATTTTTCATCCAGGGTTCTCATAAATGTCTATTTATAATAAATTACTTTTCCAGTCAATTATGATTACTGGATGATTTTTAACACTCACAACGAGCAATATCTAGCTGATTAAATATTTTAGAACCGAACAAGAAATAAAATATTCTTGCATAAAAGCAACCTTAAAAGTTTATATTCACAATAGAAATTTCCATGACATTTTAATAGTTTATGATTCCATCTTGGAAATCAGTTTTAAAGGAACAGTTCACCCAAAAATTTTAATTCTCTCATTATTTCCTCACCTTCATTCCATCCCAGATGTGTAACTTTCTGTCTTCTGCAGAACACAATTGAAGATTTTTATAAGAAACTTTCAGCTCTGTTGGTCCATTCAATTCAAGTGAATGGTGGCCAGAACTTTGAAGCTCCAAAAAGGACATAAAAGTACCATAAAAGTAATCCATACGACTCCAGAGGTTTAATCATTGTCTTCAGAAGCAATATAATAGGTGTGGGTGAAAAACAGATCAATATTTAAGTCCTTTTTTTACTATAAATCTCCACCTTTGACCAGCAGGTGGCGATATGCACAAAGAATGGAATCGCCAACATTTTTAATAAAAATAAAAAATAAAAAAAAATATTGGTCTGTTTCTCATCAACACCTTACTTTTATGTACCGATATATCGGTCGGCCAATATTATCTTAGAATTGTTAATTAGCTTTAGAATTGGTGTCATACCGTAGTTTGTCCAGTAGAGCGTGCTCCGGCTCCATTGTTTACAGAGCTGACTCTTAACTGACGGTGGCTCTGCAGACAGGGCGGTGTTAAACGGTGCGGATTTGAGTGGTCTCTTCTCGTTAAATTGCTAACTAGTTTGTGAAATACAAACTGGAAATAAAAAATTACCCCATCATTTTATATAACTAATATAACGTTAACCCTGTCCCTGACAACCATGTCACTCATGTTTATCACATCTGTTTGCTGTTAGCCAGCTATATTTTGTCAGTGCAGTCAGTAATGTAGCAGATTGAAAGGTAAACATCAGAACATCATTTTGCAGCTCAGCAGACAACAGTGCAGTGGTGGACTGTGTCTGTTGAGTGTTGATTTCACGCTTCGCTGTTGCCTAGTTGGTGAGACGCAATGCTGGAAAGTAAATAAAGTCCATCTTTTGCTCTCCGTGACAACGAGCTTATAGCTAACTAGCTAATCACGTAGCTACTTTCATTGTTGTCAGCTGAGTGGAAGCTAATGTGCTCCTTGAAACAACCACACCGTCTTTTTCCAGAGCAGCCTGTATTTCGCAGATAAATGCCCCTTTTCAGTAGAATTTAGCATCAGATTTGGAATAGATCAAGTATTTTAAATGTGTCGCATAATTTTTTATTTTTTTTTACTGTTTTCTGAAGGTTGGTTTCTCTTTAGACTAGTCGGTTGATTGGAAGCTAATGAGTAAACATGTATTCACCAAAATGTTTTGTTTAGGATTCAGTTTGGTACCCCCTTCAACCGAACAATTACAGTCGTTGCATTTATAAAATGTAATATTTAGAAGTCTGGTTTTCCAGACATTAAAATAGGATACGTAATAAAAGTAGATTTAATAAATAGTATATTTGCGCCGTTTAAATAATAATATATAGGAACTGTATCTAAAATAAATGAAGGGTGATACATACTAATACAACAGGCTGGAAAAATAGACATTTATTCATTTTAATATCCTATATATATTTTGAATGTGTTGAAACTTGACACCGGGCGACGCACCCTAAAAACGGCACCGTTAGATCGGTTTCATGCTGAAGAGCCGCTTAAGTTTTCTCTCTCTCTCTCTCTCCTCTCGTAAATGTAAATGAGTGTAAATGTCAACATCATCATATATGTCGAAAGGACTGATTCCTGTCAACCAAAACATGAGCTCATTGATGTCATTAAATATCAGTCTGCTTTTTTATTCCATCTGTTACTCCTGGTCAGAGGCTGCCGTATATATTTACATACATTTATATACATAAATTTAATGGTGCAACTCAAATATTTAGTAGAGCGTAAATTGTAACTTAGTGCCCATTTACGCCACAACTAGGCTAAGTTGTAACGTACGTACAGCTGGTGCAACCGGCCCCTGATGTTTATTTAGCTATTTATTTTAATTTTATTTATTCTTTATTTTAATGGTCAGCATTTGACTGATACTAAACAGTACTGATGTTTATTTAGCTATTTATTTTATTTATTCTTTATTTTAATGGTTAGAAACTGACTTATACTAAACATACAGTACTGATGTTTATTTAGCTATTTATTTTATTTGAATTTATTCTTTATTTAAATGATCAGCATTTGACTGATACTAAACAGTACTGATGTTTATTTAGCTATTTGTTTTATTTTTATTTATTCTTTATTTAAATGATCAGCATTTGACTGATACTAAACAGTACTGATGTTTATTTAGCTATTTATTTGAATTTATTCTTTATTTAAATGATCAGCATTTGACTGATACTAAACAGTACTGATGTTTATTTAGCTATTTGTTTTATTTTTATTTATTCTTTATTTAAATGATCAGCATTTGACTGATACTAAACAGTAGAACTGATGTTTATTTAGCTATTTATTTTATTTATTCTTTATTTTAATGGTTAGAAACTGACTTATACTAAACATACAGTACTGATGTTTATTTAGCTATTTATTTTATTTGAATTTATTCTTTATTTAAATGATCAGCATTTGACTGATACTAAACAGTACTGATGTTTATTTAGCTATTTGTTTTATTTTTATTTATTCTTTATTTAAATGATCAGCATTTGACTGATACTAAACAGTAGAACTGATGTTTATTTAGCTATTTATTTCAATTTATTCTTTATTTTAATGGTTAGAAACTGACTTATACTAAACATACAGTACTGATGTTTATTTAGCTATTTATTTTATTTCAATTTATTCTTTATTTAAATGATCAGCATTTGACTGATACTAAACAGTACTGATGTTTATTTAGCTATTTATTTGAATTTATTCTTTATTTAAATGATCAGCATTTGACTGATACTAAACAGTACTGATGTTTATTTAGCTATTTGTTTTATTTTTATTTATTCTTTATTTTAATGATCAGCATTTGACTGATACTAAACAGTACTGATGTTTATGCAGCTATTTATTTTATTTTTATTTATTCTTTATTTTAATGATCAGCATTTGACTGATACTAAACAGTACTTATGTTTATTTAGCCATTTATTTTATTTATTCTTTATTTTAATGATCAGCATTTGACTGATACTAAACAGTACTGATGTTTATTTAGCTATTTGTTTTATTTTTATTTATTCTTTATTTAAATGATCAGCATTTGACTGATACTAAACAGTACTGATGTTTATGCAGCTATTTATTTTATTTGAATTTATTCTTTATTTAAATGATCAGCATTTGACTGATATTAAACAGTACTGATGTTTATTTAGCTATTTGTTTTATTTTTATTTATTCTTTATTTAAATGATCAGCATTTGACTGATACTAAACAGTACTGATGTTTATGCAGCTATTTATTTTATTTTTATTTATTCTTTATTTTAATGATCAGCATTTGACTGATACTAAACAGTACTGATGTTTATGCAGCTATTTATTTGAATTTATTCTTTATTTAAATGGTCAGCATTTGACTGATACTAAACAGTACTGATGTTTATTTAGCTATTTGTTTTATTTTTATTTATTCTTTATTGTAATGGTTAGAAACTGACTTATACTAAACATACAGTACTGATGTTTATTTAGTTATTTATTTTATTTGAATTTATTCTTTATTTTAACGGTCAGCATTTGACTGATACTAAACAGTACTGATGTTTATTTAGCTATTTATTGTATTTTTATTTATTCTTTATTTTCTCAGTGTTCATTTCTAGAATTTGTTTACAATGTATAATGTCAAATATTCTTTAATAAAAATATTTAAGAAATCAGCCTTCTGAGTACCTTTGCATAGTCATATCGGTGTAAAATCGGTGAAAAATCCACATAGAAAAAGTCTGTTTTCATTCCAACTCAAACATTAACTATATCGATCACCATATCGGTAATCAGTGAATTTTCCCTCTCTAAAATCAGTATCGGTCTCAAAAATCTCATATCGGTCAGGCTCTACTTTTATGGTGCCTTTATGTGCTTTTTGGAGCTTCAAAGTTCTGGCCACCATTCACTTGCATTAAATGGAATTCTTCTGCAATGGTTCTGCAGAAGAAAGAAAGTCATACACATCTGGGATGGCACTTCATTTTGGATGAACTATTCATTTAAGATTCTCTGATATTTTAAGGTTTTCCATGACCGTGGGAAACCAGTATTGTTTACAATCATAAAAAATTCATGTTTTGGAAAAAAAAGCACAAGTCAGCATTTATTTTTATATAAATAAATTCTGTTTTACACACTGTATTCTGTCACATTACATTAATGTGTCTTCTATGTGGGTTCAGAGTGTACAGGTACCTTGAGCAGAGCCTGACTGAACCTCCTCATTACATTGAGATACATGTCATGAGTCTTTGGATCTCTCAGCTGTGTGTCCTGATCCTCACACTCCACAATCACATACCTGCAGAGAGAGAGGATCACATGGACTACATGAATGTGGATGCCTGTAAATTACACTTCACTAAACATTTCTGTTTTAAATCCTCAATATAGAGTCAGTGTGACTGGCAAGATGTTTATAGTGGTGAAAGGACAGAACTACGATCAGTGGTCAGTATTCCACTAGATAATGTGCTGATGGGAGGATCAGTCAAAGGGATGATCAGACTTGTGCCATTTCTGTACTTCTGGATGGAGAGTTGAACACAAGGATTACTCACCAGTATAAATAGTTTGCCAGTGTAGAGTTCTTACAGGCACGTGATATTAGGAAAGTGCACAGATCTTGCTGTGAAACACAGGTAATACACATTGTTACATACACACATCCACTTTATCTATTATGAACTTTTTTTAATACTTACCTCTAGATTTTCACCATCTGTTCCCTCTTTGCCTTTATGTATGCTGACCGTCACGGTGATGGTAGACACCATCTGAGAACTAAAGAAAATAAATAGGTGAAATGCTCCTAGTTTTTTTTTTTTTTTCTGGACTCAAGAGCATTTATGGAAACTGTACATGCAAATTTTGAAACATATTGTCATTCTGGGACATGTACTGTATGCGATGTAACATTTAAATACATTAGGGGAGAGGATTATCTTTCAGGAAATGACACGTTTGAGGCTGCAGCTGACCTGTCCAGATCTCCTAGTGTTGAGCTCTCTCCCAGGCCGCCCTGACTGTCTCTCTTACTGGCAGGCTCCAAGCCACCCTGAATATCGTTGAAGTTCTCATATTTCAATGCCTGCACCAGCTGGAGCAAGTACATTAACAGATCCTACAGGGAATATAAGAGAGAAAGAGAGCAGTTGATGTGTATGCAAGGGCTGTTTGGGAGTTTTCCTGTCATTGAGAACCTTATTTTAAAGTGGACAATGTATGAACAAAGCGTTTACTAAATACATGCTTGTAAAGATGCCATTAAAGGGATAGTTGACCCAAAAATGAAAACTTTGTCAACATTACTCTCCCTCATGTTCTTCCAGACCCGTGGAACACTACAGGAGAATGCTAGCCTCAGTCACAATTTGCTTTCATTGTATGGAGACTGAGACAAACATTGCCAACATCGCCTTGTGTTTCACAGAAAGTAAGCAAGCCATCCAGGTTTGGAACAACTTGAGGGTGAGTAAGTGATGAAAGAATTTTCATTTAAAATTTTAAACAATTGAACACTTATTATCCGATGATGTGATGCACAGAAAGATTTGAAAAATGTAATGCGACTACACTTCACACAGACCTCATCGTCAGCCTGCCGCAGTCTTGCGACAGCATAGCGTCTGACTGTGGGGTTGGTGAACTGTGAGGACAGCAGCTCCAGGGAATCCTCCACATCCATCGGTCGCCACTTTCCCAGCAGCTCCAGGGCCTGTTTGGCCTCCTGGGGCAGATCCCAGTTCACACACTTCAGGAACTTAGTCAAGGCCTAAAAAAACAGACCCACAATGAGATCCTTCCCTGGACGCAGATTAAACCGAACAAGACACTGTGATTATCATGTGTGCGTGATCCCATACCTTCTCCTGTGTGGTGAGGTAATATCTAAACTTCCACACAAGGTCCTGCTCCTCAGAGCTCAGCTGCTTGGTGGGAGGGTAGCTCACAATGATCTATGACAGATAAACAGAGTTAACACAAATAAAATCCTCTGATGACATCTCGACATGTTTTCTTTTTATCACTAACATTGAGTTGATCTCTTGTGGCCGCGTTAGGTTTGAGGTCGTGGTCGGATGGTCCGCTCCGTAAACTACGAGCCAGTTTGTGATGTTTACTCTCCACAAGGTTCTCCTGTAATAGAAAAAAATACATATGTACACAAACACATACACAAAAGAAAGAAAGAGAGATGGAAAGAAAGACAGATAGAGAGACAGACAGAAAGAACGAACATTACTGTTTCTAATTCTGAATTTAATATACATGCAAAATCTGAATTTCGCAAAAACAAATAAAGCAGCGTTTCCTTCCCATGTGTTTCAGAGATAGTCACGTCTTGGGACATTGCAAAATGAAAATAAATGCTGAGGCTACTGTGGCTCTTTTTAAAAAAAAAGGTGTGATGAAGCACGCAGACAAAACGCTCTGATGAACTTCATATTTGCTAGCGTTCAACGGCAGGTGTATTATGTCTGCGAGCAGAAGTGTGTCAGACAGTTCTGGGAGATACTCTAATTGAAGCCATTAGTTTTGACAACATGCTTTGGCCATGGCATTTCAGAATAGCCACAGCAACATTTGAGATGCGATAATCTTGATGATATTTTTTGAGTTAATTATGTATTCACATGGCTTGAGGCAGTCACGTGACTTTTATTAATGCATTTGGTAAATGTGTTTCCATCGTAGTATATGTGCATGTCTTCTTATCACATAAAAAATGTATCTACCACCAGCAAGCATATACATTTATGCACATTTTTGGAGATTTTATTTGCATCTTGGTGTTTCCATCCAACATTTTTGTTTTCATGCAATATCCCAAAAATTGCATAAACATACACCGATCAGCCATAACATTAAAACCACCTGACTAATATTGTGTAGGTCCCCCTCGTGCCACCAGCCCATCTGGCAAAACAATCACCCATGCGATTATCTAATCAGCCAATCATGTGGCAGCAGTGCATAAAATCATGCAGATACAGGTCAGGATCTACAGTTAATGTTCACATCAACCATCAAAATGGGGAAAAAATATGATCTCAGTGATTTGGACAGTGGCATGATGGTTGGTGCCAGACGGGCTGGTTTGAGTATTTCTGTAACTGCTGATCTCCTGGGATTTTCCAAGCACAAAATTCTCTAGAATTTACTGGTGCCAAAACCAAAAAACATCCAGTGAGCGACAGTTCTGTGGTCAGAAATGCCTTGTTAATGAGAGAGGTCAACAGAGAATGGCCAGACTGGTTCAAACTGACAAAGTCTTTGGTAACTCAGATAACCGCTCTGTACAATTGTGGTGAGAAGAATAGCATCTCAGAATGCTGTTCTGAGATGCGGGTTGGCGCTGTTTTGGGGGGGCACGAGGGGAACCTACACAATATTAGGCAGGTGGTTTTAATGTTGTGGCTGATCGGCATATGTGGATGGAAAAACCCAGTTATTGTCAGTGTGCAACCTTCCACTTCATCAAAATTAGTGCATAAGCGAGAGATATGATATGTTTTCAAATCCACTTCTTGAGTAAGTTCTTTGTGCACATCTCACCATGCACATCTGAGGGTCAGGAACTTTCACAATGTCTGAACTGGTTGGCAAAGTGGAGGACTCATCGGCATCCTGCAAAGAGAGAGGGGCATAAATCTGTCAAACCATTGAACTTCAGCAGGCTGAAGGATTTTAACTAGTGAGCCACACAGCTTTTGAAAATAATTTGACCCATCAATGATTAAAAAATTGTATCAGTGATGACTGAACAAAAACATTAAGCCAAATGCAGTGTTTTATATGAATTAAAGTGGATGCACCTTTTCATAATAGACAATGCTGTATTCTCGTTCACCACTTTTGACACGGGGGAATTCCACCATGAGGTACATAAAATTGGAGCTACGTTTCTCACTCTGTAGAGAAAACATGCACACTTTATATATCATTTTAATTTGACATGATTGTGGTATTTCCTTTTGGGCACTCCAATGACTCCAACCATTATTTGTTTTCAAGTCACTGCCCTTTTTACCCCAAACCTACTCACTTCATTGATCATCTCAATCTCTCTGAAGGTCAAGCGATCCAGCCAGTCGACTTTAACCATGTGACCCTGACGATGAGCCTTTGTCAGCTGAGAGAGAAAGACAGACATAGAAAGAGGGGGGAAAACTCTAAGAAGGAAAATCAACACTAAGAACACCATGTGTGCACAAACCATTAGCCAAACATAACACTGCTGTGTGTCAGCCATCAACAGCCTCGCACACAAAAACACTCATTAGCCAAATGCCAGTCAGTGGCTGCCAGAACAAGTAGTAGCACACTAAGATGACTCAGCCTTTTCTAAACAAACAATTAGTTATGATTAGTACAATAATACATCTCTACTAAAGGCCATCAAGAGAGGATTCTCTAAGACCGGCCAAACCAGTCCATAAGAAATCAATGGTGAACGCAAGCAGTGTCCAAAACACGAGTGCCTCAAAACCAATGCACACAGAAAGGAAAATATAATCAAACTATTTGTGAAAAATGGGACAAGTAAAAACAAAAGCTAAATTTGTAAACCATCCAACACATTTCCCAGTTATATACAGTATATATATATTATATATATGACAAACACACAAGCACACATTCATACACACACAGGTTCAGCATTCCTGTCTTGTTTTCTCTCATACTCACATCACTAAGTATCTCCAGGTCTGGGCTCTGGAACAGAGGGCAGTTAAAATATGACCTTTTACAGAACACACACACACACACACACACACACACACACACACACACACACACTCCCTTGCAAACAACATTCTCAATTCTCATTCTTTCCACGTTCCATAAACCCAATCGGCATCTCCATCAATTAATCTATCGATCCATCCTTCCCACCCACTTGTCATGTAACAGATCCCTCATGTACAGTAACTGTCCAAAGGCATATTTCTCTCAGTCCATCTCTCTGTTCTCCACTCTTCAACTGACCTTGGCCAGGCGGCCCATCTGGTCCTCTGCCAGAGTGCTGCCGGTCCTTCCTGGTGTACTTGTGGGCTCAGTCCCATCCCCCTCTACGGCCGGCCACACCTTCAGATCGTGCATGCCCTGCCGGAACATTCTGGAAAACAGAGGGAGAGTGAGAAAGGCAGAGAAGGATAAGGGGGGGAAATGAAAAATAATAAATAAATAAATAGTAAGGTCTGTCAAGTCAAGTTTGTCTCTCTGAGTTGAATAACATTCTCCTAAATTCACTTCGACAAAAGACATGATTATTGAATTAAGAACTGAAGCTCATTCTCTTAAGCTCACTCATATTAAGGCCCAGAAGGTAGAGTGTGTGAATAGTTATAAATATCTGGGAACAACTATCAATAATAGATTGTGCTTTGATGTAAATACAGAAGCACTGGGCAAAAAGGGACAGCAGCGTCTATAATAATTAATAATTATAATAATAATTTTCTTTATTTATCACACATTATACATTTGCACATATACAGTGAAATTCTTCTTTTTCACATATCCCAGCTAGGCTGGGGTCAGAGTGCAGGGTCAGCCATGATACGGCGCCCCTGGAGCAGATAGGGTCAAGGGCCTTGCTCAAGGGCCCAACAGTGGCATCTTGGCGGTGCTGGGGCTTGAACCCCCGACCTTCTGATCAGTAACCCAGAGCCTTAACCGCTGAGCTACCACTGCCCTACCTATACTCTATACTGTCTTAGAAAACTAAGATAATTGAATGTAGATAGGACCTTGATGGAATTGTTCTACAAATCTTATATAGAGTCAATGTTGTCTTTCTCCATAATCTGTTGGTTTGGGAATCTTAATGTGATATATAAAAACTTACTCAACAGCATTGCCAGAAATAGTGAGAAGATCATCGGAAACAAATAGAGATGCCTGTCTGATCGGTTTGACAGAAATGTTCTAAATCGAGCTCTAACTGTCTGACATTGATCATACTCTGTATTCAGAGTTCACTATTCTGCCTTCAGGCTCTCGTTATAGACTACCAAAGATTAGGAGTAATTGTTAAGAATACTCATTTGTTCCCAGCACAATCAGATTGTTAAATTGTCATATAGGAACTTTTTAAAAAGTTTAATGTTTTTATATATCTACTCTATTATCTATTTAGAAATTGTAATGTGTGTGTGCGCTGTGTGTTGTTGTTTATCTGTCTGGCTGTTATACTGCAAACAAATTGCCCGTAAGGGATCCTAATAAAGACTGAACTGAACTTCAAGTCAACATGAAATGGCCTTTGCAACCCATTTTACTCCTGTTATGGTTCGATAGTGAAAAGTATCAGAAAAGTTTCACACCAAAATGGACCAGCGCAGCTTGCTAAGTGTGGTCTATGCAGTATATGATGTATTTGAACAGGAGGGGTTTATAAAATAATAGACTTTGGTGACATCAACCGAAAAGCAAAGCGTTATAAGAGTCAGAGGGAGTTATTACATTGTAAGGAAAGATTACAAAGACAAAAGCCGAGTCCAGTGTATGTACTGCATTTGCCTATTCACCTACTGTTTTATGAATACTGAGGATTCAGACATTCTAGTCATGCAAGTCATAAATGACAAACTGCTTTTGGCATATTTTATAGCAGGGAAGTAGGCATATTCAAACACAAGGAAACATTTGTTTTTTTGGAATAACATGAACCAATGAATTGTGCATGCCAAATCCAAAAACATTATTTCAAAAGTATTATTGAAGGAATATTCTGTGTTCAATACAAGTTAAGCTCAATCGACAGCATTTGTGGCATAATGTCGATTAACACAAGAAAAAAAAACTATTTTTACTCATCCCTCCTTTTCTTTAAAAAAAGCAAAAATCGAGGTTACACTGAGGCTCTTATAATGGAAGTGAATGTGGCCAATTTTTGGAGGGTTTAAAGGTAGAAATGTCAAGCTTAAAATGTTATAAAAGCACCTTCATTATTTCTTCTGTTAAAACTTATGTATTATTTGAGCAGTAAAGTTGCTTAAATTGTCATTGTTATGGTCATTTTAAGGTTTATGGCATAACGTTGTAACAAGATGAATGTGTCTGTGTGTGTGTGTGTGTGTGTTCAGCACTGTAGATGTGTTATGGTCTCACCAATTCATTTTGGTGTGTGTGTGTTCTGATTTATAGTCTGACCAGTTCAGGTGTGTGTGTGTTTTGCACTCTTGATGTTTGGTAGTCTCACCTCTTCATGTCTCTGTGTGTTTTTTCTGCATTGTGGCTGTTTTTGAGATTTTATATGATAAATAATGAAAGAAAATCTGTGATTTTTAGTGTTTCCCATTCATTTCCTATGGCGGTCACTTTTGACCGGGAACAGTACAAGTGTAACTTTTTTCCTACCACTTAGACTGATCGAATCAACTCCAAACTATGTGTGTGTTCAGATATAAAATGGACAAAGTCACAGAGTCTATTACCCGTCAGATTAAGGAAACCAGTTTTATTGAAGAAACAAAATGGATTTTGGTCAAAAACAACCAAACAGTGCATGAGGTTTAAGTGCATGTAAACACGGTCACTGTAATCCCGATTGTTACTTCTTTTTTTTTAAAGGAGGGACAATTTTATTATGCCACAAATGCTGTTAACTGATTTTAACTAAAGTGTATAACCCAGAATATTCCTTTATATTCCTAAAGTATTACTGAAGTAAGTAGCATCCAATTTGATTTCATGTTGACTTTAATAGCTGAGATACATAAGTCACCATGCTCTGTAATTTTTTTAACAAACCTTGTAACCATTAAATCCTTACCCATATTTCCCAAAGAGGGTCACCGTGGTGCCTCCAACAGGTGTGGCACGGCCGGGTCCATACACATCCCACACAGTGAGAGCTACCTGGGCACTCTGAGGAAGGTCAGGGTACTTCACTGGCAACTTAAGCCACTCATTCCAACTACGGTGAAAAAATGGCAGGAATAGCAATGTGGCAAAACAAAAGTAAAAAAACTATATCAGAAGTGATTGAAATACACAACATTTTAAACTGCAGTTGATCCATTCTATTTGCAGCTCACTGTACAAATATCTACAAGTATCTGTGAAGATGATATAAAGGAACCATTTCTAACAGAGGCATTTCTGATTGATTTCCTGCTCTGACATACAGGATTTGACCGTTGTAAATGTACTCACTTCCAGCGAGTGCTGAAGGCCTTGTAGGAGGTTCGTACTGGCAAAGCGAGTGGCTTGCCCTCAGCAAATACCTGGCAAGTGACAAACAGGTCGGAGCAGCTCTCCTGATAGAGCCCTGAGAAACGCAGCATGGGGTCCTCCAGCAGAGCTTTATAGCTCTTCTGCTCTCTCTTGCCCTCCAGACTGCCTCTGCCAAAGCAAATACAACAGGAAATGCTATTACTGCTCAGTCTCTGAGGATGATACAGTTGAAGTCAGAAGTTTACATATACATTAGCCAAATACATTTAATCTCAGTTTTTCACAATTCCTGACATTTAATCATAGAAAAAAATTCCCTGTCTTAGAAGTTTACATACACTTTGTTAGTATTTGGTAGCATTGCCTTTAAATTGTTTAACTTGGGTCAAATGTTTGGGGTAGCCTTCCACATGCTTCTCACAATAAGTTGCTGGAATTTTGGCCCATTCCTCCAGACAGAACTGGTGTAACTGAGTCAGGTTTGTAGGCCTCCTTGCTCACAAACGCTTTTGCAGTTCTGCCCACAAATTTTCTATCGGATTGAGGTCAGGGCTTTGTGATGGCCACTCCAGTATCTTGACTTTGTTGTCCTTAAGCCATTTTTGCCACAACTTTGGAGGTATGCTTGGGGTCATTGTCCATTTGGAAGACCCATTTAGAACAGAGCTTTAACTTCCTGGCTGATGTCTTCAGATATTGCTTCAGTATATCCACATAATTTTCCTTCCTCATGATGCCATCTATTTTGTGAACTGCACCAGTACCTCCTGCAGCAAAGCACCCCACAACATGACGCTGCCACCCCTATGCTTCACGGTTGAGATGGTGTTCTTCGGCTTGCAAGGCTCACCCTTTTTCCTCCAAACATAACGATGGTCATTATGGCCAAACAGTTAAATTTTTGTTTGATTAGACGAGAGGACATTTCTCCAAAAAGTAAGATCTTTGTCCCCATGTGCACTTGCAAACTGTAGTCTGGCTTTTTTATGGTAATTTTGGAGCAGAGGCTTCTTCCTTGCTGAGCAGCCTTTCAGGTTATGTCGATACAGGTCTCGTTTTACTGTGGATATAGATACTTGTCTACCTGTTTCCTCCAGCATTTTCACAAGGTCCTTTGCTGTTGTTCTGGGATTGATTTGCACTTTTCACAACAAATTACATTCACCTCTAGGAGACAGAATGCGTCTCCTTCTTGAGCGGTATGATGGCTGTGTGGTCCCATGGTGTTTATACTTGCGTACTGTTGTTTGTCAGATGAACTTGGTACCTTCAGGCATTTGGAAATTGCTTCCAAGGATGAACCAGACTTGTGGAGGTCCACAATTTTTTTTCTGAGGTCTTGGCTGATTCCTTTTGATTTTCCCATGATGTCAAGTAAAGAGGCACTGAGTTTGAAGATAGGCCTTCAAATATATCCACAGGTGCACCTCCAATTCAGTACACCTCCTATCAGAAGCTAACTGGCTAATTGTCTAAAGGCTTGACATCATTATCTGGAATTTTCCAAGCTGCTTAAAGGCACAGTTAGCTTATTGTATGTAAACTTCTGACTCACTGGAATTGTGATATAGTCAATTAAAAGTGAAACAATCTGTCTGTAAACAATTGTTGGAAAAATTACTCGTGTCATGCAAAAAGTAGATTTCCTAAACGACTTGCCAAAACTATAGTTTGCTAATATTAAATCTGTGGAGTGGTTAAAAAAATTAGTTTTAATGACTTCAACATAAGTGTATGTAAACTTCTGACTTCAAATGTACAGCGGACATGTTCACAAGTCCCTGAGGCAGTCTCAAGTCAAGTCTCAAGCCTTTGGTTACAAGTCAAGAATTAGTCTTAGTCTTTTTTTGGCAATAGTCCTTTATCTGCAGCTGGTTAGTTTAGCAAACCCTTAATATCAGACAGTACATCTAAAAAAACTGTATGCTAGGGTTTTGTTTTGTTTTTTGGTAAAAATATTATATAACTCACACAGATGTATATCACAAGATTATCAACATAATTTTTTGTTTTTATTTCCAAAGTATTAAGCAATATGTAGAATGAATTCTGTTTGGTGTATGAACTTTTACTTTTCTGGCCTTAAAGGGATAGTTCACCCACAAATGAAAATTCTCTCATCATTTCCTCACCCTCATGCCATCCCAGATGTTTGTGACTTTCTTTCTTCTGCAGAACACAAATGAAGATTTTTAGAAGAATATCTCAACTCTGTTGGTCCAAAAAGTACATAAAGGCAGCATATAAGTAATCTACATGACTCCAGTGGTTTAATCCATGTCTTCTGAAATGATATGATAGGTGTGGATGAGAAACAGATAAATTTTTAAGTCCTTTTTTACTATATTGACTTTAACAGTCTCCTTGGCGATCATGATTTCAAGCTTGATTACACTTCCTATAGCGACATCAAGTGTTCTGCCATGCGTCAAGCACTAGGAAGTGTAATCGAGCTTGAAATCATGATTGTGCCTAGAGACTGCAATGGCAAGATGTACAGTGGAAAAAGAGTTACATTTTGGTCTGTTCTCACCCAAAACTGACTGAATCGCTTTAGAAGACATTTATTAAACCACTGGAGTTGTATGGATTATTTTTGCCTTTATGTCCTTTTTGGAGCTTCAAAGTTCTGGTCACCATTCACTTGCATTGGAAGACCTACAGTGCTGAGATATTCTTCTAAAAATCTTTGTTTATCTTCTGCAGAGAGAGTAAGTCACACACATCTGGGATGTAAATGATAAGAGAATTTTCATTTTTGGGTGAACTATTGCTTAAAATAATGTTCCATCACCCCGTTATTTACACAGTGACGCTATCTCAAAGTACTTCACAGGATGACAGCTCTTCTTCATGCAGGTTGACTTTTACAGTCGCTGTACTATGATGATGTCTTGCTCAAGATTGTTTACTGGCATCCCGGGATTGCACTGTCCTAATGACGTAATGCAATACGCAATTAAATTAAACCGATTCCATTCTGCGCTCGTGCAGCCGCACAAAAATAATTTATGATCTTTATTTATGATGCACGCGTTGGACAGAGACTCGTTAAGATCCAAGGGCAAAAGGAGAATGATGTCAATAGACAGATGACAGCTCTAAAATCCAAAAGCTCTCACCGGACTCGTCTTAACACTTTATTCTTCTGCCTCACGGTGTTGCCATGCTCTCTTCGGTAAACATCGCAAAAACAACGATGAATGAAAGAACATCTCCTTAACGTCTGTTATAAACTGATTCTGCATTTGTACAATATATACACACACACACACACACATATATATATATATATATATATATATATATATATATATATATATATATATATGTGTGTGTGTGTGTGTATATATTGTACAATATATCACACACACACACACACACACACACATATATATATATATATATATATATATATATATATATATATATATATATATATATATTAACTTTCATCCCCGTTAAGATGACCAGAAGACACGAGTTTAATAAAAACATGTTTTATGTCGAATATAACAGTGTAAGCAGCATCTCAGCCACTGAAATGAGCTGTTACTCGATCTCTGTTGACACTATGCAATCAAGACAATGTCTAAGGTCCTCAAACATACTCACATTTTCAGGTGGACGTTTGTGTCCAGATCACAACTATAAACGTAGTTAAACTTATCTGTGTCCATCTTCAGTAATCGGTGATGTGTTCAGAAAAAAAAAAAAAAAAAACCCTACTGAATTAAATTAAACGAACATAAAAAAAATGCAGATTTGTGAGGCGGTGGGAGAGAACCTGCGGGCCCTGATAGCAAAAAACCTGCACTGGATCTGGTCTCAACAGTTTAGACTCCTGTTATAACTTCGCCTGATTCAGGATAGCCACTATGGCCTGCCAATAACACTTGTCGTCTTCATTTAAGACAATAATAAAGTTGTAATGTACATCTGCCTGGCCATTATCGCATCAGCTTTTAGAGGGGAAAACATCATAATGAGGCCTAACTAATCGATCCCAGTCTGTCGATCACCGCTGAGGCTGGAAAGAACTGAGCGAATCAGAAATGACTGCTTTGGTCTGTTAAACCTCGATAGCTTCCTGTTTGGTTAAAGAACGGATAGTACAAGAGGACAAAACTACAGAGGTGTTGAAAAGTCCTCTGGAATTGCATATTATTTGTATAAGATGTATTAATTTATTTTCATTTTTTGCATTGATAATGTGCATAGTTTAAATAGAATTAAAGTAAGTCACTGGAGATCAGCGAATAATTTTGATTTGCTGAAGCTCAACTCATTGGATGCAGCCAAAACTGCTGCATTAGCCAAAACAACCACAGGAATTATAATAATATACAGTGGGGTCCAAAAGCCTTCTATTTTGCATTTTACTGATTTACTAATTGTTTTTATATTATTGTTTATTTATATAAATTATTCTAAAAAAATATTTTAATAACTTATATTTTTATTAAATTAAGTTATTTTTATAATTATTATTATTATTATCATAAAAATAGAATTGATTTGAATTGATTAGAACATTTTGGTTTTTGGTGTGACCCCCCTTTTGCTTTACTGACAGCATGTCTTAGACCTATGCAAAAATAATAATTATAATAATAATAATAATAATTAATTATTATTATTATTATTATTATTATTATTATTATATGCAAAACAGAATGATCTATGTTATCAGAGATTTGAAAATGTTCCAAAGAGCAACTTGTGTGCTTCACTGGAACATTTTGAACAAATTAGTTAACATGGCCAATGTCGGGGGCCGGGGTAGCTCAGCGAGTAAAGACGCTGACTACCTGGAATCGCGAGTTCGAATCCATGGTGTGCTGAGTGACTCCAGCCAGGTCTCCTAAGCAACCTGGTTGCTAGGGAGGGTAGAGTCACATGGGGTAACCTCCTCGTGGTTGCTATATTGTGGTTCGCTCTCGGTGGGGCGTGTGGTGAATTGTGCGTGGATGCCGCGGTGGATGGCGTGAAGCCTCCACACGCGCTAGGTCTCCGCGGTAACGTGCTCAACAAGCCACTGATAAGATGCGCGGATTCACGGTCTCAGTCGCGGAGGCAACTGAGATTCGTCCTCCGCCACCCGGATTGAGGGCGAGTCACTACGCCACCACGAGGATTTAGAGCACATTGGGAATTGGGCATTTCAAATTGGGGAGAAAAAATAAATCAATCAATAAATAAATAAAACATGGCCAATGTCACAAATTTGATTTGAAGCCTAAAAATTGTTTCTTCTCCATTTAATGCCAAAAACCTTAAGCTTTCGATTTATTCCCGGATTTGAATTAACAAAAATTTTCAGGTTTTTAATGTGGTCTCAGACTTTTGGGCTCCATATTTTACACTCAACTTTGTTTGGTGGTTTAATAAGCAGTCATCTGCTATGAAACCTGCAGATTTTGCAGCTCCATCAGCCATTCATTCGCAACTGCTGTCTGTCTTTGGAGTGCCTAACATACAGTAAACATGATGTTCTCCAAGTATCTGCAATGAACATTTTATTGGTGTGTTTGTGTACAGGCACCAAAATATGTTGTACTTCCTAAAAACCTCATTCTCTTTACATGAAGTGTGTGACAAAACAAACTCTTCTTGTACTGAATTTGCATCCACTGGCAGCTTGGCATCTGATAACTTGCTTCTAAACCTTAGCACAAACTTGGGTCCCCCCTGCACATTAGTGTGTGGTTATATAAATGATGGTGATGAGTCAGACTCCACAACAGAACAGGACCGCAGTCCATTATATGCTCCACCTGGGATTAAAGAGCTGTTAAAGAGGACAAGGCTCATTGCCACCCCTCATGTGTTCCGAACACTCACAGAGGGGGCTCCGCTTCCACGCTCCCAAGCTTACAGCCACATTCCTTTGAGCTGAATCCAAAGGGCAGCTGCACTTTCAGAATGATGAAGGTTTTTACTGGATAGGGCTAAGATTCAGGGGCTGCATGTGACCAATAGATAACCATGATATTTGCAGGTAAAAACAGTCATTATTCTTTGCAATGGATCTTCTTAGCATTTATATTATCTTATAAAAGTGGGTAGAACAGATTAATTTAACTGCCATCAATACAAAAAGGTTGTTGTAGATGCTTCAGCAGATTGGTTTGAACAAAATAGGCACATACTGTATGTGAGGTCTCAAGCAAACTTTGTGATACTAAAATCATGCTTATATAATACTTGTTGATCATTGAAAATAATTTAATTCCTCCAAAGGCTGCAAATGACTTTGCTTATGTATATTTTATTTTTTAATTTTGAATAACTGACATTTCAGACACAATATTGCCAGCTATTTTGTTTATTTTTGCTGCACCAATAAAAATAGTTCCAAAAGAAACCAACATAGAACCAACCTGCAGTTCTATTAAAGGTGCACTCAGTAACTTTTTATTTATGTTTTCTTGGAATTAGACAGTCACCTAGGGGGCTGAATGATGCACTAAGTCTTTCTAGCAAGTCAGTCCACTGTTGGCCATCTTTGAAATGCTCCTGGGAGTCTATTTCCAGTCATGCCTGTGCAGCTCCTATCTACTTGGATGGGGGACACCGAAATTTCAAAAATGGTTTGTCAAGATTACGGTCAAAGAACATATTTCAAATCAGCAATAAAATTTGAAATATTGTAATCATAAATTGTGTTACTTTACCTAATTTTACGCTAAAACACGCAATCGTCCCGGCTTGTATAGCTAATGCGCATGCGTGTTAGCGAGTTGATTTACAGGCGATGTCTGTATCTAAAAGGTGATTGGCTCTTTTACCTGTAAGGCGGGACTTCCTTTCTACATCCGTTGACCGTTGGGTGCTAGAGCTTCTTGGTTGGGCATTCCAATTTCTCCCATTCGTTTGAATAGAAGTGACTCGTCTCTGCTAAATAGTCTCTGATAAAGCATCATTCAAACACAATAGCTGTATTTGGCTGGTCATGTCAAGTCAAGTCATTTTTATTTGTACAGCACCTTTCACAACACATCATTTCAAAGCAGCTTTACAGAAGATCATGCATTAACAGAAAATTAAACTGTAATATCTATAATGTCTTAAGAGTCATCATTGTGTAGTTTGATAAAATACGATTGTGAATTGTGTTTAAAAATAAGTAATTCAATAATAATTGTATTTTAACCCCAGTGAGCAAGCCGAAGGTGACTGTGGCAAGGAATATAAAACTCCATAAGATGTTGGTTAATGGAGAAAAATATCCTTGGGAGAAACCAGACTCACTGTGGGGGCCAGTTCCCCTCTGGCTAACATCATGAATATAATGCCAATATTACTTATGTATAGTGCAAGTCATGGTTTAAAATGATTAAACTAAGTAACTGTTAAGGGTCGGTGTTTAAAACAAGATTTTGTATAAACTGTAAGATTAATGACTAATGTCTTTGAAGTTCATCCTGGATTAACTGCAGAAGTTCACATAGATGCAATTGTCCTTGTTAGTTGGCTGATGAAGCATTTTGTTGGCAATTAATTGATAGTCTATGTATTCCATTTCAAAAATGTAGTCCATCATTAGACCGAGGTGATGCAGGCAGAGATTAGTTAGGTGCATCGCAGTTACATTTTTTATTTAATTAATTAATTAATTATATTTATTTATTTATCACACATTATACGTTTGCACATATACAGTGAAATTATTTTTTTTCACTGGGGTCAGAGTGCAGGGTCAGCCATGATACGGCGCCCCTGGAGCAGATAGGGTCAACCTGGCTGGTAATTTCGGTGAGGTCTATTCTAAGTCCAAGGTTCAGGCAATGGCAAATGAAGTATCCCATGTCTTATGGTTGGAGCTGGAATCAGTTCATCCTCTGAAGTCCATCGTAATAGACTGAAGTGATGTTTGGCTGGCACTGGCTGCTATTAGTCATCATCACACAGCGACATGTAGCAGTGGAGTCCGACAACAAGCAGGAACGGAGCTGGATCCAGCCAGTTCTGGTGACCTCAGGATAGGAGTCCCGAGGTTGAGACAGGGAAACAAATAAAATAATATTAGCATAGATGTCATTCAAGTTATTGCAGAATTATAAATCATGATCACTGTTTCTGGTTCAGGCAGACCTAACTAAAGAAGCCTAATTGTGAGTTGAAGGATAAATTAGGTGTATGCCTGTCTAAATAGATGAGTCTTTAGTCTAGACTTAAACTCAGTGAGTGTGTCTGCATCTCGAACAGTGTTAGGGAGACTATTCCATAGTTTAGGAGCCAAATAGGAAAAGGATCTATCTCCTTTTGTGGATTTTGATATTCTAGGAACTATTAACAGGCCAGAATTTTGCGATCGTAATGAACGTGATGGAATATAGCGTGGTAGAAGGTCACTTAAGTACTGCAGAGCTAGACCATTCAAATCTTTGTATGTAGTTAACAGAATTGTAAAATTAATACGAAATTTAACAGGTAGCCAATGTAACGATGATAAAATGGGGCTAATATGATCATATTTCTTGGTTCTCATCAGCACTCTGTCTGCTGCATTTTGAACCAACTGAAATTTATTTATTGATCTTGCTGGACATCCTCCCAGTAATGCATTACAATAAACTAATCTTGGGGTCATGAACGCATTAATTAGTTTTTCGGCATCAGCAACTGAGAGCATGTGTCGTAATTTAGCAATATTTCTGAGGTGGAAGAATGCTGTTCTACAAACATTGGTAATTTGATTTTAAAAGGACAGATTGGTATCAAATATAACACCTAAGTTCTTCGCTGCTAAAGATGGTGTAACAGTACATCCATCGAGAGTCAAATTATATTTTAGCGGCTTATTTTTAGAGGTTTTTGGTCCAATAATTAGTACCTCTGTTTTGTCGGGAAATTGAGTAGAAGGAAATTTCTGGCCATCCAATCATTTATTTCATTGATACACTCTGCTAATTTGGAGAATTGTGAAATCACATCAGGTTTTGAAGAAATATAAAGTTGGGTATCGTTGGCATAACAGTGGAAACTTATTCCACGATCCCTGATAATATCTCCCAGGGGAAGCATATACAAGGAGAAAAGCAGAGGCCCTAAAACTAATCCCTCTGGCACTCCATACTTTACTTTTGTTTGGTTTGACAATTCCTCATTTACATAGACAAAGTGGTAGCGGTCTGCTAAATAGGACCTAAACCATGCTAATGCAACTCCACAAATGCCAGCATAATTCTCCAGCCTATTCAACAGAATGTTGTGATCTATCGTGTCGAAGGCAGCACTAAGATCTAAAAGCACTAGAAGTGAAATGCAGCCACGATCAGATGATAAGAGCAAGTCGTTTGTAACTCTGATAAGTGCAGTCTGACTGAAATTGTTCATATATACTATTTCTCTGTAGAAATGAACATATTTTCTAGGAATTTCGACATAAACAGGAGATTTGAAATCGGTCTATAATTAGCCAGTTCTCCATGATCAAGTTGAGGCTTCTTAATAAGTGTTTTGATAACTGCCATTTTAAAGTTTCTTGGGACATGTCCTAAGGATAACGAGGAGCTAATAATATTAAGAAGAGGTTCTGAGATTATAGGGAATACCTCTTTTATGAGCTTAGTTGGTATTGGATCTAACAAACATGTTGTGGCTTTTGACGTTTCGATAAGTTTTGTTAGCTCCTCATGAACTATGACAGTGAAGGATTGAAGTTGCACATGAGGAAAATTATGAGACACTGTTTTCTGAGGTAATGTGACAGATGATTGCATAATTCCAATTTTATTTCTGATTATTTCAATTTGATCAGTAAAGAAATTCATGAAGTCTTTACTCTTGTGCTGCAGTGGAATATCTGGTTCTGTTGAGGCTTTATTTCTAACCAATTTAGCCACAGTACTGAATAAACACTTTGGATTGTTGTGGATATTTTCTATGAGTTTGCTAAAATATGCTGACCTGGCAGCTTTTAGTGCCTGTCTGTAGCTACAGACACTATCCTTCCATGCACCGCAAAATACCTCTAATTTTGTATTCTTCCACTTGCGCTCCATTTTCCGAGCTGCTCTCTTGAGAGCCTAAAGAAAAAGGCCTTTTCTTCCTCTCTTGGCCTTTTTCTTTAATTTTCTTTAATCGAAGGGGGGCGACACTATCAAGAGTGCTAGAGATGAATGTATTTATATTTTCTGTTATTTCATCAAGTTCTTCTAGGCTAATCATGTGATTCTAACATGGAAGCCTCTGTGAGGGGACCCTCTCCATTTAGAATAAAATAGCTTTTGTAAGCTTACTGATATGACAAGAGTCTTCATCTTATGTGAGTATGGTCCTGGTTTTATACATATGTTTCAAAATTACAATTAATTTCTCTACTTTTTAATGAGAAAATAAAAATAATACTGAATGCATCTTTAAGTGAACACATAGAAACAAGGAAATGTTGCTGTATATGAAATATTAACAATCTTGGATCTACACTTGTTCAATCAAATTAGAGGAGTAGAACTGCCTGTTGTATAGTTATAAATAAATTCACCATTAAGTCTTTCTGTGAAAGAGAAGATTAGGTCTTTCTCTATGATTCACCACAGAACTGTCAAAACGTGCAAAAGACAAACAGGTTCAGGTGTCTCTTTAAATGAAAAAGAGGTGGGTCAGTTTTCCACCAACAGTACATACAGTATTGTTTTTAATCTTGAAGTGAATCATTGTAATAAAGGCCACTTAAAAAATATCTATGAAAATACCAAATAATATTCACACTGTAAAAAGGCACCATTTGGGTTTCCTCAGCTGCCTCACCAGCAGTACCCTCTGATGATCCCCCATGGACCATTTTCAAACTTAGTTCCTGCAAGACCTCTAATGACTGTCAACAGTTCCTTTAGAAATCTCATCATGAGTGAAAGCTTAGAGGCACTATATGGTGTATATGAATAGATACAGAATTTGAGGCTCCTTTAAAGGGTGTCTAGAGGATCTTCAGAGGGTTCCTCTGGTGAGGCAGCTGAGGAACCCAAAATGGTGCCTTAAATATCTTTACATTTTTAAAGTGCAGTATAATACAAAAAGAACACATTCTCACTGTTGATAAAGGGGTACTTCGGTCCTGCTGATGAGGCTGTGGGGGTATATAAATCCGAAAAGGTTGAAAAACAACGGTATATGTAGTTTACATAAAGGCTTACTATTCATTCAGGATATATAATGCAGTCAAAAACCAAATGTACCTGTTTAACAGACTTTTTCTTAATAGCACTTTCAGTTACCAACTCCATTTAACAAAAATAACCAAAGAAACTTTGACAACCAAAAATATGAGAACTGTTGACCAATTGCTTTTTGGCTAATTTTACAGCTCTTATTTGACACAAATCATGCCCTATAAGGTAGAAATGTGGAATGGTTAAAAGTGACACTAGTTCTATCATTCAAGCAGAGGGGAACATGAGGTGTACTGCCGAAGCAGTGAGTGAGTCACTTTGTCCAAACTATGGCGCTACTCAGAGGCATACAGCAGTAGTACCACATGCAGTACACAGGGAGGAGATTTCAACACCTTTCAGACTACTGTGGGGTGACACAGGGAGTAAATGCTACAAACAGAACTTTGTAGTACTCTAGGGCCTCCTTGGAAAATGCCTGTTTCTTCTATCGCACAGTTTTCCATATTGACAGCAAAGATGACGAGAGATGAGCTAATGTGCCAATGAGTATGTAATGTTTGGTTCTGGCTCAGAGAGCGTTACCTTGCCGGCATCCTCTCAAACCCAGATCCCTCGTGCTCAACACCTAACTTTCATCCTTCCTGAAAAACAAAAGAGCAGTTCAAGAATATTACATCTTCATCTCCTCTGGTAATAAACACATACACACCTGCAGCAGTTGTGCAATAAAAGTCCAGTCCTGTCTTTATGAGCTTCTACCTCCTCATGAACATCCTCATCTGGACCAGGCCCACGTGAGGTCAGTAACAGGAGACACGACCATGACATCATCAGAATGAGCTCAGTCCAAAGATGCAGACAAGGTTTGCTGCAACCTGAGGACCACAGTCCTGGTGGATGCTTGTGTTTGTGTGTTCGAAGATCACCTAGTAACCACTTGGTGATGATGAGAACAGTAGCACATTTCCACTAATATTTCAATGACAACCTGTTGACCATCCTCAGTTGGATTGATACAATTAAAACCAGATAAAAGCCTGATCATCTTTACTTGGCTATCCAAGTTATCCAGATCTGGTCTGCCCTGTCTTCACCTCTTTGCTCTCTCTCTTGCTTTCTTTCTCCCCCGCTCATACTCTTCCCCACCTCTCTTAGTCATCCCAGGATGTGTCAGAATTTCTATAGTTTTTCAGGGTCATGCCCAGTGGAGCGAAGAATGGCAATCACTGGAGAGAAAGAACAAGTGGTGCCAAGCCACAGCTTTTTCCTTTACACACCCCCCTTCAACTAACCTGCCCCCACCCCAAAGACACACCTCAGGTAGGGGGTAAACCACTCCCCTCATCATGTCCTCATCAGTGCAAGGGGGGAATAAATGGAGGTGCGAAGAGAGGGATTCAGAGGGCGATTGAACAAGAGACATGGATGCCATGGTGAGACGTGGTGCATTGATGATCTACATGGGCTTTCTGGTGTGGACGACATGTTCGGCAGCACCAACGCAATGTCACTTCAACTCTCAAGGTGAGACAAGATGTTCACACACTGTTCGTTGCTTTAGTCATACCTGTGTGCTTGTGGACCAATCACTCTCAAGGCTTCCATAAATTTTTATCATAGAAGGATAGGAAGCTAAATGTAGTGATCTGCATTAAAAAGACTCTGAATGTCTCTCTTTACAGCACTGTGCGAATATGAAGGGAAGCAGTACACTATGGGAGAGAGCTGGATGGAGCAGGGCTGTGTGCAGTGCACCTGCCTGCACCCCGTGGGAGTGGGATGCTGCGAGACGTAAGAACTATATCGCATCTTGCTCCCACTTTTTACTTGGATAATAAGTAAAAAACCAACCTTATAATTGAGAACCTAGAGTATGATGATATTGGTCCATTGAGAGTGGAAGTTAATTTGTTTCTCAAAATGTATTCAACATAAATCGCTCAATTACAGTGTCCATCGGCCTGTGGACTTCCCTCCTTGGTGTGAAGTTCGAGTTGAATCTCTGACCTGTCAGGTCACACTGGTGATGACGTCTGATCCTCGTCTGCCCTGCATTCCTGGAGAAGAGAACAGCATTGACCCAATACATGGAGCAATGAACAGGCTGGCAGGTTAGCTTGGATGGGAGACCAAACACAAATTATATGGCTAACATACACCTTTTTCACTATTATGTGTGAGATGTGATATTACACATTATATAGCAACTGTATTAACAAAACATAACCATTACCATTTAAGCTGCACTTAAAGCAAGGAAGTGGTCTGGCAGGTACAGCATGTAGGAACGAAAACAGGTGCTCTTGAGCCCTGTATCTGAATAATGTATTGAAGTGAAGGACAAATCAGAAGTTCTTTTTATTGATGGTTGTGTATGTATGTGTGCATTTTCTACCATACTACTACTAAGTAATTACATGACTATAACAAGTTATTAGCACCGCATGTCCTGTCATTGTCCTTTACAGCTCATTCCCTCTGATTTTCACTTCCATAGTAGACTGATACCCCTTGATGCCTAAATAGTCTAGATGTCTCTGAAAACAAACTCGTCAGGAGGCATAAGCTTCTCTGCAACCTAAAATAATTTGAGAAGAAAACTTGCTAATGTTTCTGAAATTGGTTATTTTAAGCAGCATTGCCAAAACTTTTCCATCATGTATGCACTATTGTAAATAACCAGCTGAAAAAAGCATAGTAATATATGTAACTGTTCATCTCATTTGTTCCTTATATTAAAATGTTTCCTCAAATAAAGATGTATGTAAAATAATCTTATTCCCTTTTCTTTTATCAATGAAAGTATTGGTGCAAACATTTAAATGATTCACCAGCTGGTAATAGCTCTTAATACAAGTCTTTATTCAGTTACAGGTTCGTACATAACAGAGATTTTTACACACAAAATAGCCTGTTAAAGAGGAATTCATATTAAATAGAAACCATTTATAATTATGGTTTGGAGCGCAAGACTGAAAGATACATAAATATAGAAATGTTTACATTATATGAGGTAATGCAGCCTCTTAGTCAAGGTTGAAATGTTAAAAAGTAGCCTAAATAAAGAATTATGATCTCATCGCCCTGAAAAATAATCAAGAATAATCTCCAATTATAAGATATCTTTTAATTTGGAACAAATGACTAACAACACTCATTTCACACACAAAACAAATGCTTTAGTTTTATGATAAATGCACATCTCAAATGTTTATGCTGTTTGTCCCTGTGAACTGGGAAACATATGAAGCTAGCGTGGGATTGGTGGGAAGCACTTTGATTGGCAGGTCCCAACTGAAGGTGTCCACATCCACATGCTCCGCCCCTGTCCAGACGGTGACCTCTGACTGATTCTGCAGTACCACAGGTGCCTCCACGGGCTCCCTTGCTGTGACAAATTCAAAATGAAGACGCCATCTTAACGTCACTGTGGAAGGGAGATTAAAAACATAATACAGAATAAGAATGTTTCCTTGTCAATGTTTTCCGTGGACTCATTATAATAGAGATGTGAAATCCAGGATGCTGGTTAAACTGCAGGTGACTGATTAGAAACTCATCCAATACCAACCAATACCGATAAATGACGAGATTATTGACGAATGCTATCGATGGCTATGCCATGATGAATATTGATCGATAACTGATATGGTCACAATATATAGTGGTCACAACATCACCATTTAAAACACCAGATTCTATGCAATGTCACATTGTACTTTGAATAAAAACATCTAGTCAGCAAGTAAATCAACTATAAATAGACTATAAATAGATGTTATCCACTGAAATGTGCAAATGCAAATAAACCACATTAGCAAAAACTAATGCAAGGTAATCAACAACCAATTCAATCAGAGAGCTTCCCAATTGTATTACTATACTTATAACTAGCACATTTTTCAAGAGTGAGGGTTCTCTGACCTATATCTGTGGTGAAACCTGGCGTGACGTTGAGGGGTACAGGGAGAGAGAAATGGCTGGAGGCTGTGTGCAAGCAGGATTCGAGGTGCCGGCCATGACCAGTAACACTGACAGCCTGACCGGGTCGTCTCTGGTACTGTTCCTGCACCTCCTCTTCACTCTGCAGACTTACTGAATACTGAGCAAACATAAACATATGAGTGTTCAAGGAGCACCATTCTAAAAAACACTTCATGTAACAAACACAAGCGATCAAACAAGTTCAAGATTGGATTCTAGTTCAGTTGAACCAGTTTCAAGTCCTATAAAACCTGATGCATATGCCCACACACATACTACACCTGTAAACATGGAATATTCCCCTCTGAGAAGGTGAAGCTGCCGATAACATCTTCTCCAAGCCTGTAGACGGTTTTAAAGATGCAGAATTTAGCCACCTTTCCCCGCATATTTGTGATGTTGAACATATCTGTGAAGAAAACCCAGATATCTGCTCATTAACACATTCACAGCGGACCCAGAATCCCAAACTTAGCAGAGGACTACAGATAAGCTCAAAGAATTAACTTTTTTTTAATCGAACATGTATATTACTTCCACACACACTTACATGGGCATCGGCGTGACGTGGTGATCATTAGCATGTCCAGAGCTCTTTCTAATGGTCTAGTGTCTCTCCTGCTGCCTTCTTCCTCCTCCAGGAAGGGGTTTGAGGGAGCCACCTCCTCATCCTGGGGGAATGGGGGCTCTGGCATGCCTACAAGAGATGCCTGCATAAGCCTCTCTCGAATAATACCAGAGAAACAGTCTTTTGTGTACAACATCTAATCGCAAAAAGGTATGGCGAGCCTCAGACTTTTCTAAAAAAGTGCTGGTGTACAGAACAAATCTGGGACATTATAATATTACTGTGATTTCTGATGCATGCAGTTCAAAAGAAAAAAGCATGCTTAAAAATGCACTAAATTATATTTTACATTTAAATAATATAAGTAACTAATTTAAATAAACTTAACTGTTGAGAGTTAATTTTTTTGCTGGCTCTTATTCACCTGCCTAACCAACTGATACAACAGTGGTCTTTTACTTCATACTGACACATCAGCATGGATGCAGCATGAAAACAAAACCTTGCAGTTACCGATAGCATTGTAGAAATACCCTATTTGCAGGCATACACCGATCAGCCACAACATTAAAACCACCTGCCTAATATTGTGTTGGTCCCCCTCGTGCCGCCAACCTGAGATGATATTCTTAACACAATTGTACCGTGTGGTTATCCTAGTTAATGTAGCCTTTGTGAGTTTAAACCAGTCTGTCTATTCTCTGTTGACCTCTCTCATTAACAAGGCGTTTCCGTCCACAGAACTGCCACTCACTGGATGTTTTTTGTTTTTGGCACCATTCTGAGTAAATTCTAGAGACTGTTGTGCATGAAAATCCCAGGAGATCAGCAGTTACAGAAATACTCAAACCAGCCCATCTGGCACCAACAATCACCCATGCAATTATCTAATCAGCCAATCGTGTGGCAGCAGTGCAGTGCATAAAATCACGCAGATATGGGTCAGGAGCTTCAGTTAATGTTCACATTGATCTCAGTAATTTGGACCGTGGCTTGATTGTTGGTGCCAGACTGTTGTGGCTGATCGGTGTATTTGTCACTCAAGGTTAATTTATTCCACCAATGACCTATATAATTGGGGGATTTGTGAAGATAAAGTGAATTGTAATCTGGTGGTCATGTGATCTCAACATGGTGGTGCTGACAGTGAATGAAGCACCCTTTGTAAAATAAAACACCCTTGTCCAGGCCACTGATATGACTGCAGTGCTCATTTTATGTGAGTATACATCATTTATACTTCAAAATACTATTTCTTTAGGTTTACTATATTTTTAAGTGGAAACAATTACTTGGTGCACCATTGAAGCCTGCTGGAAATTAAAGGAATTTTCCGGGTACAATACAAGTTAAGCTCAATCGACAGCATTTGAGGCATAATATTGATTACAACAAAAATTAATTTCGACTCATCCCTCCTTTTCTTTAAAAAAAGCAAAAATCGAAGTAAATGGGGACCGATTTTTGGAGAATTTGAAAAGGCAGAAATGTGAAGCTTATAATATTATAAAAGTACCTACTTTAATTCTTCTGTTAAAACTCATGTTTTATTTGAGCTGTAAATTTGTTTAAATAGTAATTTTTACAGTCATTTTAGGGTTTGTTGACATTACATCATCATGGCAAAGAAGTTGTAAAATTGGCTATAACTTAACACAGAAAAGGTTAGTAAGTGATTTTTTCACACAAAAATCATGTTCAAACGCATATTGTTTATGTCTTATGGCTTTTGAAAAAGTGAGTATTTTAACGTTAAAAAATGGGCCCAAATAAACTTCCATTGTAAGTCCCTCACTGAAAACTTGATTTAGTTTTTTAAACGGAGGGACGAGTCGAAATAAATTTTTGTGGTAATCAATATTATGCCACAAATGCTGTCGATTGAGCTGAACTTGTATTGAACCTGGAATATTCCTTGAACCTCAAACTGCTTTACATGAAAACCTGAAAGAGAAAGCCTATAAAACACTTCAGGGCAAGAAAACCATGTGTGCAACCTACCATGGAGCACTAGAACTCTGAAAGGGACACGCAGTAACTTGATGGGTGAGTTGACCCGCTGGCAGCCAATTGTGAGCTTGTACACGTATTTCACTGCCTGACCCCGAAAACTTGGCGGACCATCAGTGGGAACAACCTCACTATAGGAATCTGAAAGAGTGGAAAGGATTGTCTGGTGGTAATCTAGGCTGAAACAAACATGTACTGTACATGTGTGGCACATCATAACTGGCTGTCTCCTGTAGTTCAGAATGACATTAACCAGGATTAATGCACAATTGCATGACTGTACAGCTGAACTTTGGCCAGTTGACTGCTGTTTCTTTGCCATGAACCATTTTTCAGTGGAGAATCAACATTATCTGGGTCATGTGGGATTGGAACTGTTTAAGGGGCTCACTTCACTTCCTATTCCTGATGTTGTGAGTTTTAAATCCATACAAAAACATTCTCAATGTATGAAAAACAAATTGGAACATGACATCTTGACCAGAACTGATTGAATCTGTGTCTGGAGAGGTTATAGTCACTCTCTTACAGGTCTTGCTCTCTCCAGGGTCCAAGCGGAGGTCACAGAACAAGATCTTAGGTGGCGTGTCCAGCACACACTGCCCTCGTTCACCTGGATCAACAATGGAGAAATCATGAAATAAATGCATACTCAGAAGGTTTCTACAGGCACTTTGGGTAAAAGCATCAGGCATATGACTACATACTAACAGGAAAAACTATTTTATCTGAGCAACATGCAATACTTTACGAACCCCATGATCTAAATCCCTGCTCCAAAAACTCTGAAAAATTAAGAGTTTTTCTGTGAATAAATGTGAGGCTGGGTAATTTAACAAAGCTCAAACTACCCCTGTTTGTTGTTAAGTCTAATCCTCATCACAATCACAATTTCACAGCAATTAGCTTTTACAGTGAAGTCATGTGACAAGAATGTTTATAAATGTTTAGCACATTTATCATAGATCAGTTTTTAGATCAATTTATGCCTTAAAGGATTATTAACAGCGTATGGATATTGGCACAATTCAACAATTTATTTAAAACAAATAGATTATAAATCTTGGTATAAATTCTTACTTTCTTACTCTCCTGTATTTCACTAGTTAAAGTCACCCCTTTAGCAAATAAAATACAGCACAACTGGATTTATATCAGCAGACTGATTTTGGCATTTCTAAAACTGTGTGTTATTCCTACATTAAAAGATATAGTTCACCCAAAAATGAAAAAAAATTTAATCATTTACCCTCATGCCATCTCAAATGTGTGTGACTTCCTTTCTTCTACTGAACACAGATAAAGATGTTTAGAAGAATATTTCAGCTCTGTAGGTCCTCACAATGCAGTGAATGGTGACCAGAACTTTGAAGCTCCAAAAAGCACATAAAGGCAGCATTAAAGTAATCCATACGACTCCAGTGGTTTAATCCATGTTTTCTGAAGCTACTGTTTATAATGGATGTGGATGAGAAACAAATTAATATTTAAGTCAGTTTTTACTATAAATTCTCCTTCCTGCCCAATAGGTGGTGATATGCACGAAGAATGCGAGTTGCCAAAAACAAAAGAAGAAGAATGTAAAAGTGAGAGTGGAGATTTATAGTAAAAAAGGACTTAAATATTGTTCTGTTTCTCACCCACACATATCATATCATATATAATTTCGAAA
This sequence comes from Myxocyprinus asiaticus, assembly GCF_019703515.2. Lineage (NCBI taxonomy): Eukaryota > Metazoa > Chordata > Actinopteri > Cypriniformes > Catostomidae > Myxocyprinus > Myxocyprinus asiaticus. The sequence goes on from NC_059344.1 coordinate 22,320,356, forward strand.
GACATGGATTAAACCATTGGAGTTGTATGGATTACTTTTATGCTGCCTTTGTGATTTTTGAAGCTTCAATGTTCTGGCCACCATTTAATTGCATTGTATGGACCAACAGAGCTGAAATATTCTTCTAAAAAACTTAATTTGTGTTCTGCAGAAGAAAGTCAGTCACACACATCTGGGATGGCATGAGGGTGAGTAAATGATGAGAATTTTCATTGTTGGGTGAACTATTCCTTTAACAAATCTGTTAGAGTTGGCAATGTGATTTTGGGTAATTTTTTGCCCCACCAGGCTTTCACATACTTTTGGCTTACAAAGATAATTAATGTTGCATTACATCAATATTAAAATATCACAATGTAATGGTGTTCCATTCTAGATATTTATCAAGGACACTGCATAAGGCAATCACAGCTTCCACAACAATGGAACAATTTGCAGTTTCCACAACCTGAAATTTGCTGCAAGTTCAGCTTCACCTATTTTCCAAAACTGCCACAGTCAGTGTAAACAAAGCAGATCCAGCTCATGTTCCAAATATGCATATCTGGACAAATGCTATGGGAATGTACAAATGGCCTATAAGGTAAGACCTAGGATCCCTTTGGCAAGTTCTGACCGTAATACTGTCTATTTTATTCCAACATATAGGACAATGTTGAAAAGTTCTAAACTTGTTACCAAAAACATAACGGTATGGTCGAAGAATAGTATTGAGACTCTGAAAGGTTGCTTCTTATGCACTGATTGGGACATCTTCTACAGCTCCGACATTGATGAATCCACTGAAGTAGTAACAGATTATATAACATTTTGTACAGATAATGTAATCTCTACAAAACAGATAATTATCTACCTAAACAATAAAACTTACATCACGAAAGAAATAAAGCATTGTATTAATAGGAAGAAAATTGCTTTTAAAAATAATGATAGTGTGGCATTGAGGCTTGTTCAAAAAGAATTAAATCACTTGCTTAAGGCTGCTAGGAATAAACAAAAAAATATTTTAGAAGATCATTTTTATAATTCAAATTCTAAAAGAATGTGGAAATCAATTAAACATATCACAAAAATGGAATCAGTAAAGAAAGTATTTTTTACAACTGATGATGTACAAAAGGCAAATGATCTGAACAGTTTCTACCTAAGGTTTGATGTTTCCAACTTGGATTCTGAATGTAATTTGGAGCTGAATTCATTAGCTATTTCTGACTCAGATGAGAGTAGATTAATGATCGACTTGGATTACGTTAAACTGATGTTCAAACATCTGTGCCCAAAAAAGTCATCTCGTCCAGATGGCATCTCATCCTTTCTCTTAAAGACATGTGCAGAGGAATTGTCCCCTGTATGGTGCCATATATTTCAACAGTCCTTAGATACTAAAACAGTACCATCTCTTTGGAAGAAATCTCTTATTATTCCTGTGCCAAAGATAGCCCGTCCTTCAGAAAATAATGACTTTCGCCCTATAGCTCTAATTTACGTAGTGATGAAATGTATGGTGTCAATGCTAAAGACAGATGTTAGAAACAAACTGGATCCATTCCAGTTTGCTTATCAGCAAGGTAGAGGAACCGGTGATGCCATCAATAGCTTAATGCACCAAATTTTAAAACATCTTGATGAGTCAGATACTTACGCCAGGCTGCTTTTTATTGATTTTAGTTCTGCGTTTAATACTATTCAGCCACACATCATAAATAGAAAGATGAATCAAATGGGTGTTAACCCTGCGATTATATACTGGTATCATTCTTTTCTAACAAACAGAACTCAGTGCGTCAAAGTAAACAACAGTCTGTCGGAATTAAAACACTGCAGTACGGGTGTACCGCAGGGCTGTGTTAGCTCTCCAGCCCTCTTTACACTTTACACGAATGAGTGCTCAAACAGGCACTCCCAAAATTATATTCTTAAATATTCAGATGATACGGCAATATTAAGTTTATTAAACAAACATGATAGCACTTCTATTATCATTCTGAAATTGAGTTGTTTGTTGGTTGGTGTGATACCAATTATTTAAATTTAAATACAAACAAAATGCAGGAGATAATATTTGATCCTAGAGGCATTGGTGACCATAGCCCTGTATTCATACATAGCCAGGAAATTTGTCAAGTGCAGTCCTTCAAGTATCTCGGAGACTATATAGATAGTTCGCTCACTTGGGACAAACATGTTGACTTGGTATGTAGTCGACTTTATCAAAGACTGTATTTTTTGCGTCGACGATGATACTATGGGGTGAACAACAAAATCCTTCTGCTTTTTTACAAATCTATATTAGAGAATGTTATCAGTTATGGTTTAACCTTACTGTGAAATCAAAATCTAGACTGACCCACCTGATGCATATTGCAATGAATTTGACAGGACAGCAGGACTATTATAGCATCCAGTCTCTGTATGAACAGTGTACGTTAAGGGAAGCTAGAAGGATTTTAAGTGATCCATCTCACATTCTTTTTGTTAATTTTGAATTAACTTTGGGTAGGCGTTTTAGAACCCTTTGGTGTAAACTGAATAGATTTAAAAATTAATTTGTGCCTTTTTCTATTAAATTGTTAAATGAGGCCAAATGATTTCGATTGCATGCTTCTATCGTGGTTGAATTTTTATGTATTTATTAATAGATACATTTTTATGATTGATGGATATGTATGCTGTGTTGAATTGTTGTGTATTTGATGTACCCACTGTATTGTTATTTTACTATCTTTTTCAGGTGATGCTGAAATGTAGAAATGTTGCTTATTGAGTCCACCCCAAGTTTCCCCCAGCAGGGACAATAAAGTACATTCCATTCCATATGTCACTATTCTAATCTACTTCAAAAAAATCCCATTGCGACAAGTTACATGCAAACAAATGACGAATTATAACAAGCAGAGATTTCAAAGTTTTGGTAAAGATCAAAGCTTTAGATATTGAGATTCCAAAAAATTATTCTCAGCTGTATAAGTTTTACCTCTGCTTGGTATCAGCACAGTGTCACTCTCGGCTTGCACGTCCTGCTTGGTGCCCTGAGTGGGCAGAGCCACACGACTCTCACTGGCGTGGAACTGACAATGGATCTGAGCACTGGCCCAAGCCAACATCTCACTGTGGAAGATGAACAAAGTTTGGACATACAGCATAAAGAAACACATAGCAGCTGCAGCTGTTGTATAATTGAGGCAGAGACCGAAAGCAACCATATGAATAACTTAATGCTGCTGATGATGACAATACTCTTAACCTGCTGGCTGATGTAGACAAATGTGACATGGGGTTTGTGAACGTGATGAGACACTCTAAAACCTCCCCGGCCAAAAATACAGGCCCTCGTGCCATAGAGGCCACGACCTCAATCATCTGAGAAATACAGAAATAAAGAGATAAATATTGGTTACATACACATTATTTAATAAATAGTCATTTTCGTTAATACATCACTTTAGCTATGTGATACGTGCAACAATGGATCTGTCAAGTGGAGTGTAAATTATGCAACCGTTAAACATTGTCCTGAATAGCTTAGTCTTGCAGGATTTATATTTGAGTTCATTGTGGCACACCACTGTTAATGAATCTCCCCTGAGAGGAGAGCATGAGTCAAACTAGACTGTGGCTACAGCACAGCTGATATCTGAAAGATGTGTGTTGGCGTCGTGCAGGTTAGCAGCACAGTTAACTCCCGTTTATTTAACCCCCTCGGACTTGAAACATACCTTGAAGTTGTTCTAAACGTTGGACAACGATTTTGTACAGTCAACACCTTTCACGTCTTATCCCTGAACAGAGAAGTTAAAAGACATCAGAGTGTCCGGCGACGCTCCAACAACTCAAAAACAAAACAACTGGAGGCTGATTTCTCTAGGTCATTATGAGCTTTCCCTGAGTTTTCTCAAGCGTTGTTCCGGCAACATTCGTGGATGTAAAATAAACACTACCATGACATTCAAATATAATAGAGAGAAATCTTAGTTTTACGCATAACGTTTTATTAACTGGTACAACATGACGCGGGGAAACGAAAGATATCGCCCCGATTTCTGAACTCCGGTAAACATTATGTCTAGCCATCGCCATTAGCGCATTGGCACATGTGACGTCAGAGTCCCAATCCAAAATGACAAAGAGGGTCCTTCATTTTATTGTGGACATAGCCGATAAAGAAATGAAACTATTTCTAAATAGTTTAGTTGTAGTTTAATTCTTATAATAGATTTTAAAAGAATTAACTAGTTATATGTTGCCTATGTAAATACCGAAATTAAAGGCCTTCTTCGACGATCCCCCCTGCGAGTGTATGTTCATTAGTTTAATCCAGTTGAAGGCCCTAAGGTACCGCTCGCTCAGTGGGAAATAATCGCAGTTCACTAGTAAAGGTTGCCGTTGTGCAGATCTCGGTCAGGAAATGTGTTCTCTCCCCCCCTTTAATGGCAGTTATGCTGGTGAGCATTAAAACAAGTGCAACTCAAAGCGACCACGACTGATACACAAACCCCAGCGTGGGTATTAGAGATTTTCACTCATTTTCAGGGCAGAGTTGATTAGATAATGATAAGAATGCTAATAATGCATGAGCAATCTAAGAAGCAAATACGTAAATATGACTTGTTGAAGTGAAGAGTTTGGCGTCGAGAATGGGAGCAAAATTATATTGGACATGAATGCATTAGTGATATGTATATATATGTATATATATATATATATATATATATATATATATATATATATATATATATATATATATATATACATTGGATGTCACTTGCTTAAACATATTCTGAAATATAATGTATCTCGATATAAGGGGTGCAATAAAGGAATGGGCAAGGGACTGTTAAAAAAACGAACATCTCCAGCGGATGGTTGCTTCTGGCAACAGAAGTGTGCCGTTAATCACTGTGACAGATGAAGTGTGCGGTGTTATGTAGATTACCTGCACACACGTACAGGTGATCTGAACTCTCAGTTGCACAACCCAAGAGACAGGGTGCATATTTCAAAACCATATGTCATTAAACTGTTTCATTGAACTGCTTTAACCCCGAAAGTTGCACGTAGTAATTTTTTCCCCATTTAAAATAGTTGTGCTTCAAAAAAAAAAAAAAAAAAAGAATCATAATTTTGAAACGTGTTAAATCAGATCAGAAACCTTATAAAAGCTGTTTTATTATATATGGAGAGGGTCTCCCCATGGGGGCTGCCATGTTTAGATCACATGACCAGCCGTGCTTATACTGTGTTCAAGTGCACCTGGGAAGCTCTTACATCTGAGTTGTGCGTGGGTACTTCTCATTTCTGAAATTGTGTGTCCTCATTTCCTTTCCTCGCTTCTTAACCCCACCCCCTTAGGAAACAAGGAAAGAATGGAAGGAAAGGAAACAAGGACAGAGGAATGAAAGCAAAATGGATTTGTAAAATGAAATATCCTTGCTCACTCAGAGTCACTTCAGAGCGCGTAGTACCAGTGGGTAAGCAGAAGTGCATACATCTGTAGCACTTTTACACAACCTATATATATTATTAATGCATGGTAACTAGCAAATTATTAATTAATTTGCATTAAACAAACCACAAAGTGTGGGTCATTAGTTTTACATAAACTGACAAAAAGTTCTGTCATATATAACATTGTTTTATTTTTTTAAATAAAGCACTGAAATTAAAATAATTTTGCTAAATCAATGCTTTTCATTATCTTTAGAGTGGAAACAGCACTTTCAACATTGAGAACTTGGGGATCGTCAAGAATTCTGAATTTCCCACTGGAAACATTTATGTGCCCAGAACTCGAAATTATGAGTTTTCTAACTCCACTTGAAGGTCGCATAAATCTCAGTAACCTCCTTGTTATTGGACACTTTCACTCATGGATTAAATTAATCATGCCTGACTGTGAATGGTGAATTTCTTCAGTTGGCATCGGTAGCTGAAACTTTTGTGTTTGAATGATGCTGCATCCACATGCTATGTGTCTGTGTTCATTCAAGATGACTGCCATATTGATCAGCAAAACATAAACAAAAAGTTACTGAGTGCATCTTTAATTAAAGGGGATAACACTTTTGGATGAACAATTTCTGTCTTTCTGTCTACAAAGGATTTAAGGAGACCATTTAATTTTTTTGGTTTGGACTGATGATCTGACAGCTCCAGACTATGGATTTAAATGACTCCACATTTCTGGCCGAGCTTATGAGCCGGTATGTGTCTACAGAAATAGGATTTGGTGTCCCCAAGGATGGTTGGCGGATATGTCTGGCACACGAGTTCAAAGAGAAAAGGAAACCTTTTCAAGCCAAAGATGTTTCACTTTCCAACATGTTCGAGCATGTTGGTCTTGGCCTCAGGTAGGTTAAACAATGCACATCAATAGAAAGGCCCCAGAGTAATTCATTCTTTATGTCAGTCCTGTGTATAATGGTTTAATGAAGGTCAGACATTGTTTTATGTCACTAATCAACATTCAGCCTATAGCAGGCCACAGTTGGCAGATTGGGAAACACTGTTTACTCACTATGGCATCTGCTAAAATAATTTCTCAGTAGCTCCTCATACCTGTAAAGGTCAAAATTGGTCACTCTTAAAGGCTGATTTGTTTAATAGGTACATTAAAAATGCCATTCTTGAAATCTCCATGAACCTTTCCACTGTAGTTATGTCTTTTCAACTTTTTTTATATAGAAAAAGGTTGTTTTGACCACAGTAAGACACACCTTTCCACCTGGTTCACAGAAGCCAGCCTTATAAGGAACCAAGAAGTGGTTTATGGTTACAGATAACAGCTTGATAAAAAAGCTTTTTTTTACATCTTTCCAACTGGAAGCCTAAGCAAATGTTTTTGGTTTGTTTTTTTGTTTTTTTTACTAGCAAGCAAGTAGCAGGTGCGGCTAATTTTCCCACTACAGGGTTCAGAGCACATTTGTCTGACTTGTTAGAATAGTACACAGTAACTGATGAACTGTAATTAATTCCTGCCTTTTGTCATGCATTAGACTGCAATAAACAGCTTGATAGCTGTTTGCCTGTAGATATAACTTTGTGATACTGTTGTTCTATTTATGGACAAAAAGGCTCACCTTTTTAAACGTATCTTATTCAAGTTTTATTTTAAATGTAAAAGCTTTTCTTTTATTATTTTTTTAAATGAAAAAACTTGTTTAATTATTTTTTGTTATTAACAATTTTTATTGATTCCATTCACAAATTAAATAAACCTAACAGAAAATATGGAATCAAATTATATAAATTAAGCCCCTCCCTCATAACTTTACTTAATCGGTTAGCCAAAATTTTTGACAATATTTTAACGTCTAACTGGATCAGGGAAATTGGATGGTAACTTTTACACTCGTTTGGATCTTTGTCCTTTTTAAGAATCAGACTGATCCGGGCTTGTGTCATGGTTGGCGGAAGCTTTCCATTCTTTAATGATTCCTTATAAACTTCTAACAAAAGTGGAGCCAGTTCTGTAGCATAAGATCTAAAAAATTCAGCGGCAAAACCATCTGGCCCCGGAGCCTTGCCTGTAGGTAAAGCCTTAATTACCTCATCAAGCTCCTCCAAGGTTATCTTAGAATCAAGGGAATTTTTTTCTCAGTCGTCAGTTTAGGGAGATCTGATGGTTCCACAATGTTTCTAATATCCTCATCAGTAGATGAAGATGTGGAACTATAAAGATCAAGATAGAGTTCTTTAAAAGCATTATTAATATCAATGGTCGTGGTAAATATTTCACCACTAGCAGTTTTCACTGAGAAATGGTAGAAAAAGCCTCTCTCTGCTTTATATATCTAGCCAAAAGCTTCCCTGCTTTTGACCGTCTTGCCCTGAATAGCCAAAACTCCACCTTCCGCAACAAATTAGTATTATATCTGTATTTCAGTCGGGTCAATTCTCTGAGGCCATCAGACGACATTCGGCGCTTCAGCTCTGCCTCGGCACGTTTAATATTCCCTTCTAACTCCATGAGTTCTCGTGCTTTGGATTTTTTGATGAATGAGGCATACTGTATGATCCGACCCCTAAGAACCGCCTTAAGTGCCTCCCAAGCCATGCCCACAGAGGATACTGAGGACCAGTTGGTCTCCATATAAACATTGATTTCAGCCTTTAAGCATATGTTGAAAATCAGGATTTTGCAAAAGGCATACATAAAGCACCAACTATATGATTTCTTTTTCTCATATGTGGCAACACCTCTAAACTCACCAGGGTGTGATCTGAGACTAAGATGTTTCCAATTGAACAATCAACAACAGTTGAAATGAGGGACTTAGATATGGAAAAAAAATCTATTCTAGAATAAATCTTAAGGACTGATAAAAAAATTGTTATAGTCCCTACCATATGGGTTCAAAAGTCTCCAAATATCTGTAAGACCAAGATTTTTACACATTCTGTGACGCATCAGTGTTGCTCTAGGGGGCTTACACACTTTTGCTTCACTATGATCAAGGACTGAGTACATCAATAGATTAAAGTCTCCTCCAAATATTATATCATGAGGGGTGCCAGCGGCTTGCAACATCCCTTCATGATCTATAAAAAAGCCCTGTTCATCAATGTTAGGTGCATAAATATTAGCCAAAATCAACATTTGTCCCTGAATTTCTGCTAAAACAATAATGACTCTTCCTAATTTATCTTTAATCTGTTTAAGACATTTGAATTGTAGATGTTTACTTATCAATATAATGACTCCCCTGCTCTTACTTGAGCCAGCACTAAAGAAAACATGTCCATCCCACATCTTCCCAAATTTTTCAGCTTCCTGTGGAGAAAGGTGCATTTCTTGAAGAAACACTATATCATATTTCTTATGTTTAAGAAAAGAAATAACATTCCTTATTTTATGGGGTGTCCCAACCCATTCACATTCCATGTGAAGAGAGATAATCCACTCATATTAACATGTGACATTTTGACATATTAGAAAACATAGATTGTGTGTCAAAAACAAGATTATAAAGACCACATTCCCCATTTGTGCAACAATCAAACCCCGCACTTCCCCCAGAACCAAACAAACAGAAAAAAGAAAAACATGCGCATTAACCCCGTGCACGACAGCGCCAACTGGCGTCCATCCCTCCAAACTTAAAAAGTCCATGTACGCCTACGAGAACGCCCATGACAACTTTGCCATCGGATTGCTCAAGTCTGGTGCATCTATACAAATTTTGTGAGACAGAATTACATAACAGAAAATACTCTTTAAAACACACTCCAGCCAGTATGCAGAATAAACACAAAGAACGTGTAGATTCATTCACAGAACTGTCTCGAAGGTGTGTTCCTCCACAAAACAAACTCCAGCCTCCATCGGAACCAACACAAATGTTGTTTTTTTTAAATAAAGCCGTTCAGTTTCCTCGGACAGGCAAACGAATGTTCAGTGAGCCGGCTGTTTCATAAATGCAGCAGATGACATAATCCTTCCAATGTCCTATAAAAAATACTCCACAAAACACACTCCAGCCAATAGGATGCATAAACACAAAGAACAAGCAGATTCACCCATAACTGTCCCGAAGGAGTGTTATCCACAAAACAAACTCCAGCCGCTAGGCGGAACCAGCACAAAATGAAACAAAGAAGGTGCTCAGCTTCCTCGGACAACCAAGTGTATGTACGGCAAGACGAGCTCACTCGGGGGCCACATAAGAAACATCAAATGGTTCACTCTAACCTCCTATCAGCCAATAGGCGGAATAAGCAAAAAGAGCATGTAGATTCATCCATAAAACCCTGTGAGCTCGTTGGATTTCCAGTTTATGGCCTACTATGTCGAGCAGACTCGGAAAGAGCCCGTCCAGGAATTCAACCATATCCCATCCCTCCATTTCCTCCGGGACTCCCACGATTCGGACGTTATTCTGCCGGCTACGGTTTTCCATGTCCTCCAACTTCTCCAAGACATGCTCCAAATCCACCTTGGTTGCTAGCAGATTAGCAGATAATTCCCCCTCCGATGACTCCAGATAATTGATCCGTTTCTCGACATCCCCCACTCTTGTGACCACATCAGTAAATTTCGCCTCCATGGCAGTGATCGATCGACATATCACAGCAAGATCCTCCAAGTCAGCAATGACCTTCGTCAGCATTGCCAACATGTTCAACATCTCTTGCTGCATTTCCCGCAATTCTCCGACCAAATCGACTCTGTGGTCCGTGGCTTTCTCAGGGGTGTCAACCTGAGCACGTAAGTGTCTTTTAATGTCTCCAGAGACCAAGGATTTTGAAGTCTTTGACATAATGCCCTCCTAGAACAGTTATGGAACAGAGTGTTTCAAATCTCACCGGTTTATGTCATAAAAAGGTATTAAAACTAGCAAAGTGCGCAGAGCTCGCCGTTCACATGTCCGATCCTCGCATGGCCTCACGTGACTCCCCTTGTTTAATTATTTTAAGATATTAATTTCTCTACCAGCTCAGACTATGGCTGCATGGTAACTGTTTGCTTAGGTTGGGTAATCCAAGTTCAGAATCAGAATCAGAATGAGCTTTATTGCCAAGTATGCTTACACATACAAGGAATTTGTCTTGGTGACAGGAGCTTCCAGTGTACAACCATACAAAAACAATACAAAAACAGCAGCAAGACATAGATAATAATAAAAAATAAAAAATAATTATACACGTACGTACAGACACACATACATACATACACACATACACATGGGTAGTGCAAATCTAATACAATCTGTTATGTACAGTGTAAATACAAATCTGTTATGTACAGTGCAAATTTTTTTGCCAGAGGAATGAAATGGCAGAGGATGTTGGATGTGTTGGATAAATATAAGAAAGACTAAACTGTGTATTGCACATAGTTATTGCTCAATGGGGCAATTTAACTGTTCATGAGATGGATAGCCTGAGGGAAAAAACTGTTCCTGTGCCTGACGGTTCTGGTGCTCAGTGCTCTGAAGCGTCGGTCAGAAGGCAACAGTTCAAAAAGGTAGTGGGCAGGGTGAGTGGGTTCCAGAGTGATTTTTCCAGCCTTTTTCCTCACTCTGGAAGTGTATAGTTCTTGAAGGGGTGCAGAGGGCAACCAATAATCCTCTCAGCAGTCCGAACTGTCCTTTGTAGTCTTCTGATATCTGATTTCATATATGAACCAAACCAGACAGTTATTGCAGTGCAGAGGACAGACTCAATGACTGCTGAGTAGAACTGTATCAGCAGCTCCTGTGGCAGGTTGAATTTTCTCAGCTGGCGAAGGAAGTACAACCTCTGCTGGGCCTTTTTCACAATGGAGTCAATGTGTGTCTCCCACTTCAGGTCCTGTGAGATGGTAGTGCCCAGGAACCTGAATGACTCCACTGCTGCCACAGTGCTGTTTAGAATGGTGAGGGGGCTCAGTATTGGAGTGTTCCTCCTAAAGTCCACAATCATCTCCACCGTTCTGAGCATGTTCAGCTCAAGGTTGTTTTGACTGCACCAGACAGCCAGCTGTTCAACCTCCCTTCTGTATGCAGACTCATCGTTATCTCGGATGAGGCCGATGACAGTGGTGTCATCTGCAAACTTCAGGAGCTTGACAGAGGGGTCCTTGGCGATGCAGTCATTGGTGTAGAGGGAGAAGAGTAGTGGGGAGAGCACACATCCCTGGGGGGCACCAGTGCTGATTGTACAGGTGCTGGAAGTGAGTTTCCCCTGTCTCACAAGCTGCTGCCTGTCCGTCAGAAAGCTGGTAATCCACTGACAGTTAGACATGGGAACAGAGAGTTGGTGTAATTTATTCTGGAGTATAGCTGGGATGATGGTGTTGAAAGCCGAACTGAAGTCCACCAAAAGGATTCTTGCATATGTCCCTGGTCTGTCCAGATGTTGCAGGATATGATGCAATCCCATGTTGAGTGCATCATCCACAGACCTGTTTGCTCGATAAGCAAATTGAAAGGGATCTAGAAAGGGTCCAGTGATGTTCTTCAGGTGGGCCAACACCAGTCTCTCAAATGATTTCATGACCACAGACGTCAGGGTGACAGGTCTGTAGTCATTAAGTCCTGTGATTTTTGGTTTCTTTGGGATGGGGATGATAGTGGAACGTTTGAAGCAGCATGGGACTTCACACTGCTCCAGTGATCTATTGAAGATCTGTGTGAAGATGGGGCCCAGGTGGTTAGCACAGGATCTAAGACATCCAGGTGAAATGCCATCTGGGCCCTGTGCTTTCCTTATCCTTTGTAGTCGAAAGACGTGGCTCACATCATCTTCACAGATCTTGAGTGCAGGTTGAGTAGCAGGAGGGGGTGGAGGGGGGTTGCTGGAGGTGTTGGTGTTTGTGTGAAGTGAAGGTCAGAGTGGGTGTTGGGTGTGAGATTGGGCCTTTCAAATCTACAGTAGAACACATTCAGGTCGTCAGTCAGTTGTTGGTCCACCACAAGTTAATTATTGACTCAAAAATTGGCATGGTCATAGGTAGATTTCACATTTGGTGAAATGTAGTTTTTCTTTGTGCATTATTGAATATATAGATGAATAATGTTTTACATGATTTCACATGTACCAAATAGACTTTTGAACTGCTTTTGTCTTCCATAGTTGCTATTCACTGAATGAATGCATATCATCTAACATAAGGAGATATATATATATATATATATATATATATATATATATATATATATACGCACGCTGGTGGCCAAAAGGTTGGAATAATGTACAGATTTTGCTCTTATGGAAAGAAATTGGTACTTTTATTCACCAAAGTGGCATTCAATTGATCACAATGTTTAGTCAGGACATTAATAACGTGAAAAATTACTATTACAATTTGAAAAAAATTTTTTTCAGAACTTCTTAAATTACTTCAAAGAGTTCTCATCAAAAAATCCTCCACATGCAGCAATGACAGCTTTGCAGATCCTTGGCATTCTAGCTGTCAGTTTGTCCAGATACTCAGGTGACATTTCACCCCACACTTCCTGTAGCACTTGCCAAGGCTGTTTTGTCGGGCACTTCTAACGCACCTTACAGTCTAGCTGATCCCACAAAAGCTCAATGGGTTTAAGATCCATAACACTCTTTTCCAATTATTTGTTGTCCAATGTCTGTTTCTTTGCCCACTCTAACCTTTTCTTTTTGTTTTTCTGTTTCAAAAGTGGCTTTTCTTTGCAATTCTTCCCATAAGGCCTGCACCCCTGAGTCTCCTCTTTACTGTTGTACATGAAACTGGTGTTGAGTGGGTAGAATTCAATGAAGCTGTCAGCTGAGGACATGTGAGGTGTCTATTTCTCTGAGACTCTGATGTACTTATCCTCTTGTTTAGTTGTACGTCTGGCCTTCCACATCTCTTTCTGTCCTTGTTAGAGCCAGCTGTCCTTTGTCTTTGAAGACTGTAGTGTACACCTTTTTATGAAATCTTCTGTTTTTGGCAATTTCAAGCATTGTATAGCCTTCATTCCTCAAAACAATGTTTGACTGACGAGTTTCTAGAGAAAGCTGTTTCTTTTTTGCCATTTTTGACCTAATATTGGCCTTAAGACATGCCAGTCTGTTGCATACTGTGGCAACTCAAAAACAAACACAAAGACAATGTTAAGCTTCTTTTAATGAACCAAATAGCTTTCAACTGTGTTCGTTCTCGGTAGGGCGCATGGTGAGTTGAGCGCGGATGCCGCGGTGGATGGCGTGAAGCCTCCACACGCGCTATGTCTCCGTGGCAACACGCTCAACAAGCCACGAGATAAGATCCACGGGTTGATGGTCTCAGACGCGGAGGCAACTGGGATTCATCCTCCGCCACCCGGATTGAGGGGAATCACTACGTGACCACGAGGACTTAAAAGCACACTGGGAATTGGGCATTCCAAATTGGGTGAAAAAGGGGAAAAATCAAAAAAATAAAAATACACTAAAGGAGGCTGTACTGTACCAACTACCTCAGGGGGGAATAAATGACGGTAGGTGGAACAAACTGTAATTTGCAGTGCTGTCTGTTCAAAATAAATGAAAAGAAACCTAACATTTGGGATTTGTTGCTTTTTCCTGTTGTACCGAATTCGTATGGAACCATGATCCGAAAACCGAGGTACGTATCGAACTGTGACATCTGTGTACCGTTACACCCCTAACATATATATATATATATATATATATATATATATATATATATATATATATATATATATATATATATATCAGTATACACTGATCAGCAACAACATTAAAACCACCTGCCTAATATTGTGTAGGTCCCCATCGTGCCGCCAATACAGCGCCAACCTGCATCTCAGAATAGCATTCTGAGATGATATTCTTCTCATCACAACTGTACAGAGTGGTCATCTGAGTTACCATAGACTTTGTCAGTTTGAACCAGTCTGGCCATTCTCTTTTGACCTCTTTCATCAACAAGGCATTTCCATCCACAGAACTGCTGGTCACTGAATGTTTTTTGTTTTTGGCCCCATTCTTAGTAAATTCTAAAGACTGTTCCTTGTAAAAATCCCAGAAGATCAGCAGTTACAGAAATACTCAAACCAGCACGTTTGGCACCAACAATCATCCATGCGATTATCTAATCAGCCAATCGTGTGGCAGCAGTGCAGTGCATAAAATCATGCAGATATGGGTCAGGAGCTTCAGTTAATGTTCACATCAACCATCAGAATGGGGAAAAAATGTGTTCTCAGTGATTTGGACCGTGGCATGATTGTTGGTGCCAACTGGGCTGGTTTGAGTATTTCTGTAACTGCTGATCTCCTGGGATTTTCACACACAACAGTCTTTAGAATTTACTCCGAATGGTGCCAAAAACAAAAAAACATCCAGTGAGGGGCAGTTCTGCGGATAGAAATGCCTTGTTGAAGAGAGAAGTCAACAGAGAAATTGATGACTTAAATAAATAAAGTAAAGCAGCCAATAAGTGCCCAACATAGATGGGAACTCCTTCAATACTGTTTAAAAAGCATCCCAGGGTGATACCTCAAGAAAATGTCAAGAGTACATGTCTGCAAATTCTAGGCAAAGGGTGACTACTTTGAAGATGCTAAAATATAACACAGTTTTGTAGTTCCATTTATGTTATTCCATAGTTTTGATGACTTTACTATTATTCTAAAATGTGAAAAAAAATTATAATAAAGAATGAGTAAGTGTTTCAAAACTTTTGACTGGTAGTGCATATACATATATATATATATATATATATATATATATATATATATATATATATACAGTTGAAGTCAGAAGTTTACATACACTTAGGTTGAAGTCATTAAACTAATTTTTAACCACTCCACAGATTTAATATTAGCAAAAAATAGTTTTGGTAAGTCTTTTAGGACATCTGTTTTGGGCATGACACAAGTAATTTGTCTAACAATTGTTTACAGACAGATTGTTTCACTTTTAATTGACTATATCACAATTCCAGTGGGTCAGAAGTGTACGTACACTAAGTTAACTGTGCCCTTAAGCAGCTTGGAAAATTCCAGAAAATGATGTCAAGCCTTTAGGCAATTAGCCAATTAGCTTCTGATAGGAGGTGTACTGAATTGGAGGTGTACCTGTGGATGTATTTTAAGGCCTATCTTCAAACTCAGTGCCTCTTTGCTTGACATCATGGGAAAATCAAAAGAAATCAGCCAAGACCTCAGAAAAAAATTGTGGACCTCTTTGGTTGGGAGCAATTTCCAAATACCTGAAGGTACCACGTTCATCTGTACAAACAACAGTACGCAAGTATAAACACCATGGAACCACGCAGCCATCATACTGCCCAGAAAGGAGACACATTCTGTCTCCTAGAGATGAACGTAGTTTGGTGTGAAAAGTGCAAATCAATCCCAGAACAACAGCAAAGGACCTTGTGAAGATGCTGGAGGAAACAGGTAGACAAGTATCTATATCCACAGTAAAATGAGTCCTATATCGACATAACCTGAAAGGCTTGACAGCAAGGAAGACGCCATAGCTCCAAAACCGCCATAAAAAAGCCAGACTACAGTTTGCAAGTGCACATGGGGACCAAGATCTTACTTTCTGGAGAAATGTCCTCTGGTCTAATGAAACAAAAATGTAACTGTTTAGCAATAATGACCATCGTTATGTTTGGAGGAAAAAGGGTGAGGCTTGCAAGCCGAAGAACACCATCCCAACTGTGAAGCATTGGGGTGGCAGCATCATGTTGTGGGGATGCTTTGCTGCAGGAGGGACTGGTGCACTTCACAAAATAGATGGCATCATGAGGAAGGAAAATCCTGTGGATATATTGAAGCAACATCTCAAGACATCAGCCACGAAGTTAAAGCTCAGTCGCAAATGGGTCTTCCAAATGGACAATGGCCCAAAGCATACCCCCAAAGTTGTGGCAAACAACGTTAAGGTATTGGAGTGGCCATCACAAAGCCCTGACCTCAATCCTATAGAAACTTTGTGGGCAGAACTGAAAAAGCGTGTGCGAGCAAGGAGGCCTACAAACCTGACTCAGTTACACCAGTTCTATCTGGAGGAATGGGCCAAAATTCCAACAACTTATTGTGAAGCTTGTGGATTGTTTGACCCAAGTTAAACAATTTAAAGGCAGTGCTACCAAATATTAACAGTGTATGTGTATGTAAACTTCTGACCCACTGGGAATGTGATGAAATAAATAAAAGCTGAAATAAATAATTCTCTCTACTATTATTCTGACATTTCACATTCTAAAAATAAAGTAGTGATCCTAACTGACTTATGACAGGGAATGTTTTCTACTGACTTTATCTGAATATATGTATGTATGTATGTGAGGTGTGTGTGTGTGTGTGTGTGTGTGTGTGTGATATATATATATATATATATATATATATATACAGTTATATTCAGTAGAAAACATTCCCTGTCACAGGTCAGTTAGGATCTGATATATATATTGGTATTTGTGGCGTTGGGGGCGTGGTCGAGTGTTCCTCCAGAGAGAGGGAAAGCGGTAAGGGTGCATACACCTGAGCCTGATTATGACTAACACCTCTTTCCAATTGCAGTAAGCTTTGGGGAGAGCGGTACAAAGGGACCAAGCTAGTGACGAGAGGGGGAGAGAGAGCTACCTGACCCAAAGAGACTGTATTACATAGTGTGGAGCTTAAAAGCCACTCTTGAGTTTTGTTTGATTAAAGCCTACCTTTGAGTTGGGTTCCCAGTTTCCACATTATTAATATTATTATTATTTTCTGGAAATAGATACATGCCAGAAGTACCTCAACTGTTGTGCAATCTTCAGAATCCATCAGTAGCAGTTTATATCTGTATTTGTGTAAGGGAAAGACATTAAAGATGTTATGAAATATATTAAAGTGGAGTGAGATATTAACTATTGTTTAATAAATTTCTCCTTGTTTTATGTTTGTCTGAGCAGGTATCTTAGATGGTGGTACAAAAAGACCCAGGTTGAGAAGAAAGCTCCATTTATTGATATGTTTCGGGCCTTACCACTGAGGCAAATTTATGGTAAATCCAAAGACTAGCAGAAACACCATGACAATAACAGAACTAATAAAATGACCCACATTTAAATTGACATATTTACAGATCCAAAATATTGAGCATAATAATTCTTGAAATGTATTTGCTCAGATTTGAATATTTCGTGGAGAAATGAGTGATAACTCATCTACAGTAATCTGTTGTTGATATTTGAAAGCTTATTGTATTCATAACATACCAGTAGTTAATTGGATATTTTACCCAAAAATGAAAATTCTCTCATCATTTACTCACCCTCATGCCATCCCAGATGTGTATGACTTTCTTCTACTGAACACAGATAAAGATGTTTAGAAGAATATTTCAGCTCTGTAGGTACATTCAATGCAAGTGAATGGTGACCAGAACTTTGAAGCTCCAAAACGCACATAAAGTCCGCATAAAAGCAATCCATACAACTCCAGTGGTTTAATCCATGTCTTCAAAAGTAATATGATAGGTGTGGGTGAGAAACAGATCAATATTTAAGGACTTTTTTGCTTTAAATGTCCTCTTTCACCAAACCTCCTAAGTGCTCTTCTCTGCTAAGAGTTCTTATTCTTCTGTTTTTGGTGATTCGCATTTTTAGTGCATATCACCACTTACCTGGCAGGGAGGAGAATTTTTAGTAAAAATGACTTAAATATTGATCTGCTTTTCCCCCATACCTATCATATCACATCTGAAGATATGGATTTAAGCACTGGAGTCGTATGGATTACTTTTATTTTGCCTTTATGTGCTTTTTGGAGCTTAAAAGTTCTGGTCATTCACTTGCACTGAATGGACCAACAGAGCTGAAATATAAAAAAAATAAAAAAATAATGTCATCTCCACCTGTCTGGGTCTGGGGTGGCCCCCAAGATCCGTGGTATGCCACTGTTCCCAGGATACATGGGAACTCCTTGAATACTGCTTAAAAAGTAGGTTTCTAAGGGGGCGTTCAGAACGCTTTCTTGTGCTAAAACTAGCAAGATACAGTATGATGAATAGAACAGAATGCCATCCATCTAGCATGTGTACATAGAAAAACAACTGAAAAACAGTGTGGACAGACCTAAAAATGTGTTCGGTGTGAACGGCCCCTAACTCATGAAGGTTTGAGTGAGAGAATCTCCAGAGTGTGCAGAGCTGTAATCCAGGCAAATAGTGTCTGTTTTGAATAATATGTTAAAAAAAAAAAATAATAAGAGTTTTATTTGTTTAACTTTTTTGGTGACTGCATCATTTTCATACTTCTGTTTGTGTTATTTCATAAATTGTATAACTTTATTCTGAAATGTGGAGAATTATGATAAAGAAAGAGTAGTTATCTCCAAATCTTTGACTTTATTTCTTTAGTCTTGGTAAATGTTTATTATCTTCAGACTCATTTTTGTGCTTATATAAATTATATCACTGGCATTCTGGTTTTATTAAGTGAAAGAATTTGTAACCACAACACAAGTATAGACAATCAACACAAACCTGCTTTTTTGAATACTGCTGCTTTTTAAAGTAAACGGTGTGACTAATACATATAAAGAAGTCTTATTTATCAGTTCCATGATGGGAAAAGATTAATCATCAGTCATAAAGCATTCTCAGCATACATCAGGAAAATTGTAAAGGGTCACATTTTGTGCTTTTTATAGTAACTCTTTACAGCTTCATATATAAATAGCTATGATATGTGTTGTGCTGGGGATTCAGTTATCCTTATGTTTATCTTAGTCACCCTATGAAATAATAGTAGGATATGGTGTTTGTTTCAGGAGATACACACGTTACTATGGCAGCAAAGGAGATGCGGCCCCCTCTTTGTCTCACTACGCACTGACACACCAGTAAATGGGAAGAGAGTATTGATGAGTGGCAGAGGCCTGTTCTACAGGACAGGTACACAGAAATGTTTTTCCACATGAAAATGTCAGGCATGTTGTCTCACTTAAAGCTGCCTGAGGCTGAGCTGTGTGACTCTAGAACACAATGTGTGTGCATACAATTATTCTTCTTGTAAACTGATTACTTATTAACATAAACACAGGAGTCATAGATTGATATTTTTATATGGATGTGGTGATGTGGGCGTGGCCGAGCAACGTCTGTGGAGAGAGAGGCCGGGAGAAGTCCAGTCCGTCGCTCAGCAACGCCCACATCACCACAGTGGACCAGCTCGTATTTGCCATTTTGTCATTAATCATACTGTTTCATTAATGCTAGCTACATTTTTAAAGGGATAGTTCACCCAAAAATTAAAATTCTCTCATTTACTCACCCTCATGCCATCCCAGATGTGTATGACTATCTTTCTTCAGCAGAACACAAACAAAGATATTTAGAAGAAT
Source organism: Myxocyprinus asiaticus (assembly GCF_019703515.2). NCBI lineage: Eukaryota > Metazoa > Chordata > Actinopteri > Cypriniformes > Catostomidae > Myxocyprinus > Myxocyprinus asiaticus. The sequence continues at coordinate 22,340,140 of NC_059344.1, forward strand.
ATTTAATATTTAATCAAGGGTGTCATAAAGACAGTCAAGGGTGTAGATTTGGCTTGAACATTGGGGGGGGGGTTACAGTGTGAAGAATTTACATGTTTCCATTGATCATGGTATAAATATTGTGGGGGGGGGGGATTGTACTTGCTTGTTTTTATTATTTTGATTATCCCCTTTGAAATCTACGCCCCTGGAGACAGCATAAAAGTAATCCTATATGACTCCACTAGTTTAATTAATGTCTTCTGAAACGATTCAATCAGTTTAATTTTTCATTGTACATCTTGCCATTGCAGTCTCTTGGCATGATCACGATTTCAAGCTCGATTACACTTCCCAGTGCTTGACGCATGCACAGAGCGCTAGGTGGTGCTATAGGAAGTGTAATCAAGATTGAAATCATGATCGCCATAGAGTCTGCTGATGACAAGATTTATAGTGAAAAACGAGTTACATTTTGGTCTGTTCTCACCCAAAACCGCTTGAGGATTGGGATTGCTTCAGAAGACATGGATTAAACCACTTGAGTTTTATGGATTACTTTTATGCTGATTTTTCTGTGCTTTTGGAGCTTCAAAGTTTTGGGTACCATTTGCATTGTAAGGACCTACAGAGTTGAGATATTCTTCTAAAAATCTTCATTTGTGTTCAGCAGAAGAAAGAAAGCCATACACACAGGATGGCATGAAGGTGAGTAAATGATGAAAGAACTTTCCTTTTTGGGTGAACTATCCCTTTAAGAGTACAGTCACTAGATGATAATAGCTTATATTTCAACAAATAGGCTATATACACCCTGTGGTTTTTCCAGTTCTCTTCCGGGTTGGTATAAGTCTGCTCTGTTTAATGAGCTCTACTTTGTTGTGGATGGTGGAACTGTGTGGATGGAGCTTCCAGAGGACAGTGATATCAGTGGTGGACTCCATCCTGAGGATGAGGGGCTTCCAGCTCAGCCCCAAGTTGTTAAGGAATATGGACGATTTGCTGACCTGGAGGGTAAGAGAATGGGTTGTACTATTCAGCGATAAATTAATATTAAATTAACACAGATTTTGCGTAAAACATGTTTATTATAGGCAGTTTGGGTGTATTGTATGAATTACAATACACTGCGTTCAACTTTTAAGCCATAAAAATGATATTTACTTCTGGTGATAGTTCCATTTAATACAGTAGGAATTATTTAGCCAGTACCTCAATGCTTTTCCCCTCAACCCATTGTGTTATTCACTAATGTGGTGTATTGGTGCTACATCTCTTCTGTGTCTCTCTCTCACTGTCTGATCCCAGGTCAGGAGTACAGGATGTACAACACGTATGATGTGCACTTCTATGCTCCATTCGCTCTCATCATGATCTGGCCCAAGCTGGCTCTGAGTCTGCAGTATGATATTGGTTAGCTAAACTTCCATTTTGCAGATAACCATTTAAAATAATCTTTAAATGGAGGGATGCAATCTTTTAGTTTTTAAAATTAATTTAAATACATTAATACTCTCTTGCTCTGACTTGTTTTATCTGTTTTTATAACCCAGCCATGTCTACTCTTTTTTTGGTCTGTTTTATTCAGCTGGTAGTGTTGTTCAGAATGACCCTACAGAGAGGTTAAATCTAATGAATGGCAGATGCTCACCAGTCAAAACCCGAGGTGTTGTACCTCACGACATTGGAGACCCTGGTAAGTTGTGCATATTAGGATTGCATAAAGTCATTTTTTTTTTTTTCAGTAAGTGACAGTTAAAGAGATAGCTCACCCAAATATATACAGTGTGTGTATATACACTATATTGCCAAAAATATTCACTCATCTGCCTTTAGATGCATATGAACTTAAGTGACATCCCATTCTTAATCCATAGGGTTTAATATGACATCGGCCCACCCTTTGCAGCTATAACAGCTTCAACTCTTCTGGGAAGGCTTTCCACAAGGTTTAGGAGTGTGTTTATGGGAACTTTTGACCATTCTTCCAGAAGCGCATTTGTGAAGTCAGACACTGATGTTGGACGAGAAGGCCTGGCTCGCAGTCTTCGCTCTAATTCATCCCAAAGGTGCTCTATCAGGTTGAGGTCAGGACTCTGTGCAGGCCAGTCAAGTTCTTCCACACCAAACTCGCTCATCCATGTCTTTATGGACCTTGCTTTATGCACTGGTGCGCAGTCATGTTGGAGCAGGAAGGGGCCATCCCCAAACTGTTCCCACAAAGTTGGGAGCATGGAATTGTCCAAAATCTCTTGGTATGCTGAAGCATTCAGAGTTCCTTTCACTGGAACTAAGGGGCCAAGCCCAGCTCCTGAAAAACAACCCCACACCATAATCCCCCTCCACCAAATTTCACAGTTGGCACAATGCAGTCAGACAAGTACCGTTCTCCTGGCAACCGCCAAACCCAGACTCGTCCATCAGATTGCCAGATGGAGAAGCGTGATTCGTCACTCCAGAGAAAGCGTCTCCACTGCTCTAGAGTCCAGTGGCGGCGTGCTTTACACCACTGCATCCGACGCTTTGCATTGCACTTGGTGATGTATGGCTTGGATGCAGCTGCTCGGCCATGGAAACCCATTCCATGAAGCTCTCTACGCACTGTTCTTGAGCTAATCTGAAGGCCACATGAACTTTGGAGGTCTGTAGCGATTGACTCTGCAGAAAGTTGGCGACCTCTGCGCACTATGCGCCTCAGCATCCGCTGACCCCGCTCTGTCATTTTACGTGACCTACCACTTCGTGGCTGAGTTGCTGTCATTCCCAATTGCTTCCACTTTGTTACAATACTACTGACAGTTGACTGTGGAATATTTAGTAGCGAGGAAATTTCACGACTGGACTTGTTGCACAGGTGGCATCCTATCACAGTACCACGCTGGAATTCACTGAGCTCCTGAGAGCGGCCCATTCTTTCACAAATGTTTGTAGAAGCAGTCTGCATGCCTAGGTGCTTCATTTTATACACCTGTGGCAATGGAAGTGATTGGAACACCTGAATTCAATTATTTGGATGGGTGAGCGAATACTTTTGGCAATATAGTGTGTGTGTGTATATATATATATATATATATATATATATATATATATATATATATATATATATATATATATACACCGATCAGCCACAACATTAAAACCACCTGGTATTCTTCTCACCACAATTGTACAGAGCGGTTATCTAAGTTACTGTAGACTTTGTCAGTTTGAACCAGTCTGGCCATTCTCTGTTGACCTCTCTCATCAACAAGGCGTTTCTGACCACAGAACTGCTGGTCACTGAATGTTTTTTGTTTTTGGCACCATTCTGAGTAAATTATAGAGACTGTTGTGTGTAAAAATCCCAGGAGATCAGCAGTTACAGAAATACACAAACCAGCCCATCTGGCACCAACAATCATCCATGTGATTATCTAATCAGCCAATCATGTGGCAGCAGTGCAGTGCATAAAATCATGCAGATACAAGTAAGGAGCTTCAGTTATTGTTCACATCAACCATCAGAATGGGGATAAAATGTGATCTCTGTGATTTGGACCATAGCATGATGGTTGGTGCCAGACGGGCTGGTTTGAGTATTTCTGTAACTGCTAATCTCCTGGGATTTTCACACACAACAGTCTCTATAATTTACTCAGAATGGTGCCAAAAACAAAAAACATCCAGTGAGCGGCAGTTCTGTGGACAGAAATGCCTTGTTGATGAGAGAGGTCAACAGAGAATGGCCAGACTGGTTTGAACTGACAAAGTCTACGGTAACTCAGATAACCGCTCTGTACAATTGTGGTGAGAAGAATATAATCTCAGAATGCTATTCTGAGATGCGGGTTGGCGCTGTTTTAGTGGCACGATGGGGGCCTACATATATATATATATATATATATATATATATATATACATATACACACTGGCTGCCAAAAGTTTGGAGTAATGTTCAGATTTTGCTCTTATGGAAAGAAATTGGTACTTTTAATCACGAAAGTGGCATTCAACTGATCACAATGTATAGTCAGGACATTAATATTGTGAAAAATACTATTACAATTTGAAAAAATAAAACTACTTCAAAGAGTTCTCATAAAAAAATCCTCCACGTGCAGCAATGACAGCTTTGCAGATCCTTGGCATTCTAGCTGTCAGTTTGTCCAGATATTCAGGTGACATTTCACCCCACGCTTCCTGTAGCACATGTTATAGATGTGCTGTCTTGTCAGGCACTTCTCGCACACCTTACAATCTAGCTGATCCCACAAAAGCTCAATGGGGTTAAGATCCATAACACTCTTTTCCAATTATCTGTTGTCCAATGTCTGTGTTTCTTTGCCCACTTTAACATTTTCTTTTTGTTTTTCTGTTTCAAAAGTCACTTTTTCTTTGCAATTCTTCCCATAAGGCCTGCACCCCTGAGTCTTCTCTTTACTGTTGTACATGAAACTGGTGTTGAGCGTGTAGAATTCAATGAAGCTGTCAGCTGAGGACATGTGAGGCATCTATTTCTCAAACTAGAGACTCTGACGGACTTATCCTCTTGTTTAGTTGTACATCTGGCCTTCCACATCTCTTTCTGTCCTTGTTAGAGCCAGTTGTCCTTTGTCTTTGAAGATTGTAGTGTACACCTTTGTATGAAATCTTCAGTTTTTTGACAATTTCAAGCATTGCATAGCCTTCATTCCTCAAAACAATGTTTGACTGACAAGTTTCTAGAGAAAGCTGTTTCTTTTTTGCCATTTTTTATCTAATATTGACCTTAAGACATGCCAGTCTATTGCATACTGTGGCAACTCAAAAACAAACACAAAGACAATATTAAGCTTCATTTAACGAACCAAATAGCTTTCAGCTGTGTTTGATATAATGGCAAGTGATTTTTCTAGTACCAAATTAGCAAATTAGCATGATTACACAAGGATAAGGTGTTGGAGTGATGGCTGCTGGAAATGGGGCCTGTCTAGATTTGATCAACAATGACTTTTTTCAAATAGTGATGGTGCTGTTTTTTAACATCAGTAATGTCCTGACTATACTTTGTGATCAGTTGAATGCCACTCTGGTGAATTAAAGTACCAATTTCCATCTGAAACAGCAAAATCTGTACATTATTCCAAACTCTTGGCCGCCAGTGTATATTTATATATTTTTATACCACGGGTCTGTTGAAGGTTTTCCAGAAAACGCACGGCTGTGAATTAGTTTCAGGTCTTGACCACATAACAGTTCCATATCACTTCGCCAACTTATTTCAGTTATTTCAAAGAGCCCTACAGGCTACCACAACAAAATAACAAATTAAGACAAAGACACTGGCTAAGTACAGTACATCGGATAAGAATGACAAATTGTCTATAATATCCTACATTTATTTCAATTTCGGTTGAAAAGCGCCCTCGCGCTCCCTCTCTCTTTCTCTTTCGCAATCCTCTCACCCACACCAACACTCACACACACTGACATTGACACACATACATACGCTCACACATGCACAGACACACACACGCACACCAACACACACACACACAAAGAGTCGTCAATGAACCCCTGCGACTTAATCAATACAAAAGTTTCTATATTGTCTGAAATATCTGTGGAAAGCACCCTCGTGCTCCCCCTCCCACACACACACTCCCACACATGTGGACACACATACATTATACGCATTATGCACACACTTACTCGTGAGCGATAAACAGAGTTGTCATGTCAGCGCTCACCTGCACCTCAGTGGGGTTGAAAACAGTTGTTAAGGTTTACAACGGAAAAGCTATAAACAAAAATGGCGACACTTGCTTCTGCTGAAAAGTGCTTAAACTTACATCTTGGCGATTTTGAAATTATGTTACTTCTGAGGAGAGCTGCAACAAAAGAGGTAATCCCAGAAGCGATTTCTCTCTTTCGATCACTCAAACACGGACTCACACACAAACGCACACACCATGCTCACACGCACTACCTTGTCATTCCAGTAAGTGCTCCAGTAAATCTGCGCAAGATTCGCTATCCTCCATTGCTAGTTCTAAAGTGATGTTTTCGAACTAGCAACGAAAGCTCACACTGTATCGAAGCAAGATACTGAATCCGAGGCAGAAGAAATAGTTCCACTCACAAGAGCATTTTAGGGATGAAACCTAGAAAATGTCTTGAGATAAAACCCTGAACGTTGTCTTAAGGTTTGGTAACCGTGGTATAAGCGGAATAATTGACTCCGACCTGTTGAATTATTGAAAAATACTACACACTCCGCTGCATGTCGTGGCCGCATTACCAACTCAGGTGTGCATTATTTTTCAATAATTCAATGGTCCGTCTTCAATTATTCCTTTCATATATATATATATATATATATATACAGTTGTGCTCAAAAGTTTGTATACCCTGGCAGAAATTGTAAAAATTTTGGCATTGATTTTGAAAATATGACTGATCATGCAAAAAAATTTAAGGGTCTTTAAGTCCTTTATTTAAGGATAGTGATCATACGAAGCCATTTATTATCACATAGCTGTGTGGCTCCTTTTTAAATCATAATGATAACAGAAATCACACAAATGGCCCTGATCAAAAGTTTACATACCCTTGAATGTTTGGCCTTGTTACAGACACACAGGTTTAAATGGCAATTAAAGGTTAATTTCCCACACTTGTGGCTTTTTAAATTGCAATTAGTGTCTGTGTATAAATAGTCAATGAGTTTGTTAGCTCTCACGTGGATGCACTGAGCAGACTAGATACTGAGCCATGGGGAGCAGATAAGAACTGTCAAAAGACCTGCGTAACAAGGTAATGGAACTTTATAAAGATGGAAAAGGATATAAAAAGATATCCAAAGCCTTGAAAATGCCAGTCAGTGCTGTTCAATTACTTATTAAGAAGTGGAAAATTCGGGGATCTCTTGATATCAAGCCAAGGTCAGGTAGACCAAGAAAGATTTCAGCCACAACTGCCAGAAGAATTGTTCGGGATACAAAGAAAAACCCACAGGTAACCTCAGGAGAAATACAGGCTGCTCTGGAAAAAGACGGTGTGGTTGTTTCAAGGAGCACAATACGACGATACATGAACAAAATGAGCTGCATGGTCGAGTTGCCAGAAAGAAGCCTTTACTGCGCCAATGCCACAAAAAAGCCTGGTTACAATATGCCCGACAACACCTTGACACGCCTCACAGCTTCTGGCACACTGTAATTTGGAGTGACGAGACCATAATAGAGCTTTATTGTCACAACCATAAGCGCTATGTTTGGAGAGGGGTCAACAAGGCCTATAGTGAAAAGAATACCATCCCCACTGTGAAGCATGGTGGTGGCTCATTGATGTTTTGGGGGTGTGTGAGCTCTAAAGGCACAGGGAATCTTGTGAAAATTGATGGCAAGATGAATGCAGCATGTTATCAGAAAATACTGGCAGACAATTTGCATTCTTCTGCACAAAAGCTGCACATGGGATGTTCTTGGACTTTCCAGCACGACAATGACCCTAAGCACAAGGCCAAGTTGACCCTCCAGTGGTTACAGCAGAAAAAGTTGAAGGTTCTGGAGTGGCCATCACAGTCTCCTGACCTTAATATCATCAAGCCACTCTGGGGAGATCTCATACGTGTGGCTCATGCAAGACGACCAAAGACTTTGCATGACCTGGATGCATTTTGCCAAGACGAATGGGCAGCTATACCACTTTGGGGCCTCATAGACAACTATTACAAAAGACTGCACGCTGTCATTGATGCTAAAGGGGGCAATACACAGTATTAAGAACTAAAGGTATGCAGACTTATGAACAGGGGTCATTTCATTTTTCTTTGTTGCCGTGTTTTTTTATTTTTATGATTGTGCCATTCTGTTATAACCTACAGCTGAATATGAATCTCATAAGAAATAAAAGAAATGTGATTTGCCTGCTCACTCATGTTTTCTTTAAAAATGGTACATATATTACAATTCTCCAAGGGTATGCAAAATTTTGAGCACAACTCTGTGTGTGTGTGTGTATATATATATATATATATATATTGTCCTTTATGGTACTTATGATAGAGAGAGACTGAGAGTCACATTCTACTTTCATTGTATGGAAAGAGTAGCTGATGATGACAATTAAAATTTTTATGAACCACATCCACAAACACTTTTTTTGTGTGTGTCTGAGCTTGAATATAGCTTGCCTTCTATGACCCAATAAATACTATTATGTACATGAAACTTTGAACTGCTTTTTGACTGGTCTACAATTGATATTGAAACACAAATGTCTTCCGAACAGTTCACCTAATTTTGTTAATATCTCAATAAAACCGGGGGCCTGGATAGCTCAGCGAGTATTGACGCTGACTACCACCCCTGGAGTCGTGAGTTCAAATCCAGGGTGTGCTGAGTGACTCCAGCCAGGTCTCCTAAGCAACCAAATTGGCCCGGTTCCTAGGGAGGGAAGAGTCACATGGGGTTACCTCCTCGTGGTCACGATTAGTGGTTCTCGCTCTCAATGTGGTGCGTGGTAAGTTGTGCGTGGACCGCGGAGAGTAGCATGAGCCTCCACATGCGGAGTCTCCACGGTGTCATGCACAACGAGCCACATGATAAGATGCGCGGATTGACTGTCTCAGAGGTGTAGGCAACTGAGATTTGTATTGAGGTAAGTAACCGTGCCTCCACGAGGACCTACTAAGTAGTGGGAATTAGGGATTCCAAATTGGGGAGAAAAGGGGATAAAATATATATATATATATATATCAATAAAACCTAATCTTTGATTTCAAGATGATGAGCCATGGGTTCGCGTCAATGCATACTTGATCCACGATACAGCCGACTGGAAGGATCTGAACTTGAAGTTTGTGCTGCAAGTGTACAGAGACTATTACCTGACTCAGGATGAGCAGTATTTGAAGGACATGTGGCCGGTATGCCAGGTAAGTTGTGTAGAGTATTATATCCTCTGAATGTGAAACTGTGGACTGGTTCTGATCACTCACATTTGTGATATTCTGATTGGTGTATTCAGACAGTCATGGAAATGGAGTTGAAGTATGATAAGGATGGAGATGGGCTGATTGAAAATTCTGGCTACGCAGACCAGACTTATGATGGCTGGACAGTGACAGGACCTAGGTCAGTGCTCAGAAAATGAAAAATATAAGAACAGTAAATTATTTTGGAATCATGAGAATATGTTCATAGCTCGCCTATTTTGAAAATGTTTATGTCAGAACCTTTTGCTGAATAAACAATAATGCTTTGATCTCAAAATACATATTCATAAACACATTACAGACAATTCCTGTATTATTACAGACATGATGTAGGTCTAGTTTTCTAGGCAACAACATACACAAGTAACCTTTGTGTCTGTGCATGTTCCAGTGCATACTGTGGAGGTCTGTGGCTGGTGTCAGTGTGCATGATGTGTAAAATGGCACGTTTGCTGAATTGCGAGTCTGTTTATCAACACTACAGGGATATTTTGGACAGAGGAAGTGCAGCCTTTGGCAAACTCCTGTGAAATGGTGAGTGTAAGTCAGAGTTAATCATATGGTACTTTAATCAGTCATCCTTTTCTCATTTTGTTTTAAAAACCATGTACATGCTCAAATAATCGATCTGTAGCATTTTTAGAGATGTGGAAAGGTCAAGTCTTGCATTAGATCTTTTCCCACACTGAAGTCTCATCTGAGAAAAGAATATGACAAGTGTGGTCCCTTTTTTTTTAATACAATAAAATGCCATTATCCTTCTCTATTAGGTAAGTACTACAACTATGACAGCAGTGGACGGAACCTGTTGAACAGTGTAATGTCAGACCAGTGTGCAGGCCAGTGGTTCCTGAGATCATCTGGGCTTGGGGATCATGATTTCCAGGTCAGTAAGGCTTCACAATCTTATTTGAATTCTCCACAGACATGCCTTATTTGTACTTTTTCAGTTTCGTTTTATATATGCAAATGCATATTTATGTCCATCTGCGCATGCAGACATGCCCTAAACAGACATCTTTGGCCATTGCACCACGTCTCACTGTTTTTTGTTTTTTTTTCAGCCTTTTTTGCAGAAATGGATGTGTTTTTTAGATGTCAAGTTAAAAAGATCTTCAACTTTTAAAATTGCATCTCGAGACACCTGCGTTCTGTTTTCAAGCACTGCATCTAGCTTTTTTAGCACAAGAACTCGCAAGAACCTCTTTAGTCGCACTCCAGAAGGTAGACACTTTTCTGGAAGAGTTCCTGGCGAGTTAACTAACTTTGTCATTATTTTCAAAATCTATTTCTCTGTGCAGGCCTTTCCCGAGGAGAAAATCCGTAGTGCATTGAAGTCAGTGTTTGACCTCAATGTTATAAGCTTTGCAGGTGGGCAGATGGGTGCAGTCAATGGAATGAGGCCAGAGGGTGTGCCTGATTGTTCCAGTGTCCAATCAGATGAGGTGTGGGTGGACGTGGTGTATGGATTGGCAGCTACAATGATAAATGAGGTAAGACAAACATACTGTATATTGTCACGCATTCCACAGGTTACTAATATAATGAGAATTCTAGAAACATTTAATGAATTCTCTTTACAAGCATCAATTGTCATAATGTGTGTCATTCTGATATTTCTTAATTCATCTCTGTCCATGTCTTTTTCCACAGGGCATGGTGGAAGAGGGACTGCAAACTGCGGAAGGCTGTTATCGCACTGTTTGGGAGCATTTGGGAATGGCCTTCCAGACTCCTGAAGCATATTGTGAGAAAGGCGTCTACTGCTCTTTAGCTTATATGAGGCCTCTGAGCATCTGGGCAATGCAGCTTGCACTGAACAATCGACCAAACCACACCAAAACCACTAAGTTGGAGTCTTAGAAATCTGCTGAAGGGAACTTGTACTGTTTAAAGCATGTGGAACCTCCATAATTAAGTGACCTCTCTTAATCCTTTTAGAAACTTTTAGAAGACTGTAAAAGGACTTCTTTATGGATTAAATGTCTAGTTCACACATGCACTGTTGCTACACACAGAAATGTACCTTAATTAATATTCAAATGTTTTGTAAAACTGACATCTTTCCACTGAAAAATGTGCATAAGCTTTACAACTGGAAGTGTAAACTTGGTTTTACAGGCTCAGTCGCAGTGCACTGACATGCTGTTTTCATTATAATTTAAGGCGCTGGGTCATTGACAATTTCTATATTTTTGGGAATCAGTAGTTAGAGCATGATTCTTTATCATTTCACTGTATATATATTTTTTGTGTGGAAATGCTCTATAGAGTGCTTTAAAATTACTTGGAGAAAGAAATGCTGGTTCCCAATTTTTTTTGTCACTCTTGCATGTGTGATATAGCATCAGTCTGAGGCTTTGACAAGTCAGTACTGTAAATTCTTCTACAAAAGTATAATAGATATATAAATGAACAAATGGGAATGAATGTTTATGAACTGACACTAAACCCTAACCTAACCCTTCTTTCATATCTATTATGTGACTGACGTGAGATCCATTGTTTTTCTCTGGCATATTATAATAAACCTTGATGACATGCATCTAAAAGGAGAGGAAAAAAATCACTAAACATGAGGACTGAACCTGAAATCTTAAATTTAGGTTTAGTGTTTAGCCAAGCGTATGTACTCTTTTGTCTGAATTTGAGCTATGATGATGAACACCAGACATTTCATGTGAAATGTCATATGAACATTTTAGGTTATTCTGGTGTTAAGGAGATATTACACGCATGGGAAGATTCCATTATTAATATTCTCAGCAACCCCTACACTCCGCCACCACTCTGCTTATTTCCGCCATCACTGCCAGCATGTTTCCTGCAGCAATGTGTGACGTATAATGTGTCTATAAATATGATGTATAAAAAGTGACACGGCAAAAAGCCACTTGAGATTTTCCTGAAATGTGATTTGAATAGGAATTCAAACCACACATGAATGTACTGTAGCTTGAAACGGATTTGTAAAAATCTTATTTCATGTGATTTTTTTGCCGTTCAGACTTGCTAAGTATGATTGGATTCTAATCGGATATGCGCAGAAATCGGATTTGTGCTGGCAGTCTGAACTAGGGCAATTTGGACAAAAAATCATATTGCAATTATTTAAAGAAATATTGTGATTGCAATTTGAACTGTGAAGTGATTAAAAACTTGTACATGTGCAAAGTTTTTGCCCCTATTTCGCCATTGCAAAGCCTTTCTATCAAACTAACCGGAGAAGTTAAGTTACACCCCGCTATCTCGCATTTGCACTCGGTATGGACAAAAGTGTCCAGAGTGTTTTATTCAGACATTTATTTAAATGTTGCCTCAAGCATATGGCTGTACCCAAAATTATGTATTAATAAGTTCCCTTTCTGTTGGACAGAGTGGATTGTGAGAGAGGTTAATACACTCTGTGACATATATGAGAGTGGAGTGTTGAGATCCTTTGAAAATTTGGTTCATCATTTTGGGATTCCCAGATCTGAGTTTTTTAGGTATTTACAGCTGCACCACCTGCTCTGTACTATTTTTGGGAGTAGCATACACCCCCCTAAAGCGGCAGATACTCCGGGAGTGGTGATTACTGCTTTTGGAAAAGGTCATGAGGCATCAGTGTATTACTCCCTGCTAATTCAGAGTCTGGGGGATGGAGCTTTAACTTTATGGTTATGGGAGAAAGATTTAAACTTGGTATTGGAGGAGGGAGAATGGGCTAGGATTCTAAAAAACATCAAGTCTGCATCTAGAGATGCAAGAGTGCGCCTTGTGCAATTCAAGATTTAGCATTGATTCTATTGGACCCCCTCTAAATTGTAAAGGCTTGGTCTTAAAGACACACCCACCTGCTGGTGATGCCAATCAGAAGATGAAGACACAACCCATGTTTTTTGGAGGTGTGTTTAGATCCAGGAATTTTGGTTGAAGGTTCAGAGTTTTATGTGTGACATATTGGGCACTCGGATTTCGTTTTGCCCCAGACTCTGTATCTTAGGCGATAGGGCGGTCATAAATATAGGGGACAGACATATAAAAAGTTTGGTCCTAGCCGGAGTTATGATTGGCAGACGGATCATTCTCAGGGGATGGAAGTCGGCTGGAGCACCCTCATTTCAGGAGTGGTGCAGAGAGATGGGTGGGGTGGCGGTATTGGAGGAGGTAATTATAGAAGGCTGGGAAAATGGAATTTGTTTAACAGAAAGTGAGGTAGATATTTGGCTCTTTCGGAGGGTTCTCGGGGAGGGGTAGTGGAGAGGGATTTGTAGTTTTAAATGTGTATGTGCATTCTTATTGTTTTTTTAAAGTATACTTTTTGTATATTTATTTATTTATTATGTTCTAATTATTTATGACCACTGTAGTGCTTGTCTGTGTCGGGGAATATTCGGAGGGAGGGGCTTAATGTATATAATTTGATTCCGTATTTTATGTTATGTTTATTTATTTTGTGAATGGAATCAATAAAAATTGTTAATAACAAAAGTGTATGAAAGTCTTATAGTTCACCAGGAAGGCATTCTATGGAAATCAGTCCAATAGGACAAGCTTCAAGTTCTTATCCACACATCTGCATTGATAGGCATTCATTGCAGTGACATTGAACCTTTTTTATGCATTAAAAAGGCCTTTCATTATGTCCTAAGGCGTTAAATATGTAATATATTATACATGAGGGGTCCCCCTGAGACACTAAAAGTCCATTACTACTTTATTACTACTTTATTTAACTTTATTATTATTATTATTATTTTTTTTTGTTTTGCTCAGTGCTCCTCTTCACTGACCGTGTTGATCGTATTGGGTCATGAATATTTACAATGTGTTTGAGGGGTCCTTTATAATGAACATATTTATTCAACATACTGTATATTAAAAATATTCAGTCTCCTAGCTTGCTGTACAGGCTTCTGCAGAAATATGATTGAATACACTAACTTCACAATGATCCTGACATTCTGAACAACCCCTCACAAAAGCCCTTCCTTTAAAGCTAAGAGGCTGATATGTTCACATATAGACCCCCTCTCAAACATATCCATAGTTAATGGGAGATATTTTTACAGCTATTGTATACACCCCTTTAAATTGTCTTCATGTCCACGCATTGATGGGCAAAGGGACAATTGAGTGTTAAATATCATAGCTCGCTGGATAATCCATAACCACGGCATGTTACTAAACTATCTCTAGGATATAGGCTAGGATCAAAATGTAAAAGTTCTTGGAGTGTAAATCTAGCACTATTATATGTATGATAAACAATCGCAACATTTTTTAAAGTTCATAATCTCAGAATTGATTTGGTTCTCAAAGTGTTGCATTTGGTGGAATACATTTATCCCAGAGCTAGTGATGTTAGTGTTCTGTAATCAGCCACTAGAGGTCTATCTTGAGCTTTCCAATCTGTTTACACAGATGAGATCTCTGTAATGTGGGCTCTTTTAGTCTTGCGTGCTCCACCTCTCTGGAGTGCTCGAGAGACGGTTAAAGTGCATGCACTGTTTTTGGGCCACAACGAGCTTGGTCTTATTTTAAACACTCTGCTAAAAAATATATGAGAGTGCTGATATTTAATTGATGGCCCTCCATGACTGTGCAAGGTGCTGTACTGCTGCTAGTTAGAAAGTGAAAGAGTAACTCTCTCACACACACACACACACACACACACTTCACAAAATGATAAGAATGTTATCATAACACTAGTCCAATATGAAATAATCACTTGAAAATCTTGTGGCATCTGCATCTATTTCATAGCCACAGGAAATTCAGTGGTTTCCATGTTTTGGCCAAAGATGGCAAGTAGGTTAAACTGGAAAATATTCCTTGATAAAATGAATGTGATTCAAATTACAAGACAGTCACAAAGAATGGGCACTTTTGGATGAATTTTGTAGAGAATATGTAGGCTAGAACTGAAGCCCAGAATACGGCCTGCATCCTTTTCCTGTTTTACCCAGAATCTGAGATTAGTGAAGCACAAAGAACATTCGTACCATGAAAATGAAAAAAGATAAGCTCTAAACATACATTTCATTGTGCTACAGCGCAAGCTTTGGCTCGAAGATGCGCGCCTTTTCTTGAGTGCTCACAGAGATAAGTTAGCTGTATTTGGATTTATCTAAAGGGATAATTATACTGTGCCTGAGAAGCTGGCACATCTAAACTATGATAATAGGTACCCATTATTACCATTATCTACTTTAAAAACAGGAACTTAACTTATAGCCTTATTCTGTGTCAGGGAGATTTATAGTGACAGTCTATACTTGGTAGCTAACTATCAAAATCAAACATCTAATGGAACTTTTAATCTAATGGAAAAGGAATAGCCTACATTATCAATTAAATTAAAGGAATATTCCAGGTTCAATACAAGTCAATCAACAGCGTTTGTAGCATAATGTTGATTACCACAAAAATAATTTCTATTCATCTCTCCTTTTAAAAAAAGAAGCAAAAAACGAAGTTACAGTGAGGAATTTACAATGGAAGTGAATGAGGCAAATTTTTGGAGGGTTTAAAGGCAGAAATGTGAAGCTTATAATTTTGTTAACATTCATATTCTTTACATCTTGTGGCTTTACTTTTGAAACAGTGAGTATTTGAACTACCATTGTAAGGATCCTGTCACCTTTGTCAGTCATGTTTATTGGTTGGTGATGGGATCCTGACATCCATGTTCTTTGTTTGTGTTGAGCATATGGATCAGGGTTTATTTCCTGGTCATGTGCTCTACCTGTCTTTGTTTGTGTCTCTGTGTGAGTGCACGGCATCAGGTTTTGATTTCCTTGCCATGCGCTCTTCTGTCTATTTTGTGTTTCATGTTCTGAGCAGTGTCTGGGTCCTGACTCTTTGGTCTAGTTTGGTTTCGGTTCTGGTGTTGGGATCCAGACACTCATGATCCATGTTTTGTCTTTGTGAACGCATGGCTTCAGGTTCAGTTCTCTTGCCATGCGCTCTTCTGTCAGTCTTGTGTGCTGTGCTTTTTGTTTGAGCACACGGCTTACGATTGTGTTCGTTCGCCATATGCTCTTGTCTTCTGTCTTGTCTATTGTGTTTGGTGTGAGCACATGGCTCCTGTTAAGTGTGGCTGTGTCTCGTTTGGAAGGCTGCGTCCTCCGGAGGTCGATTTGTCGGCCGCATACATCATCGAGGCTGTCTCGTTTCAGAAAAGCGGGTAGGACACTTCAAATGCAGCCTTTGAATGCGACCTTCTTTCACGGGAATTCGGAGGATGCATGAGGTGTATCCTTCATGGGCACTCACAACCCACAATTCTTTGCTTCAACGGAAATGTCTAAAAAAATTATGCCAATTTGCCCATAAATATGATGTTCAAACGCAAGGAATGTTAATTCCCAAATTGAAGTACTTCAGTAGATGAGTGTAGAGTATATAATATGTATAATTATATTAATATATAATTAAAATAAAGTATTAGACTAAAAGTACACCTGTAAAATCTATTTTCTTTACATCTTTATAACTCTCCTAAAATGTACCTCATGCATTCCCTTTCAGAGGGACTTTGTTCCCTTCTCACTCAAAGCATTCGCGCTTGTTAAAGAGTGGCGTGCTGTCATAGCAACCATGTTACGTTCAGTTTCCGTTTGTCCTATGAAGGCCGTCTCGTTTAAACGAGGCTTGTTTAAAGGAGGACACTCGGTATACTGCAGCCTTCAAAGGACGCGTCCTACCTAGCACGCAGCCTTCGAAACGAGACACAGCCTTTGTTTGCAATGTGCTCATTAGTCTCCCACCTTGGCCCTGCCTCCTTGTTACCTTGTTATTAGTTCATTTGCCTCACCTGCTTTCCCTCGTTACCCTCCTTAGTTCCTTCCCTATTTAACCTCCCTTTGTTTTCTGTCCCGTGCCAGTTCGTTGTGGTTGTTCACCCTGTTATGTATCTTCCTTGTCAGTTCCTGTCTTTCCCAGTCATACCTGTTCCAGCCCGGTGCATTGAGCCCAGTCAGTCTTCACTGTTCTGCCCTGGACCTTGGAGTTTTCCCCTTCGGGGTAGTTTTTGTTTGTTTTTGAGTTAAATAAAGCCCATCCAACTCGCTGCATTGGAGTCCTCGCCTTCTCTCTATCCAGCCTATCCTGACAACCATTGTGCCTCAATGTAACCCAGATTTTATTTTTTTCTTAAAGAAAAGCAGGGCAAGTTGAAATGAATTTTTGTGGTAATCAACATTATGCCACAAATGCTGCCGACTGAGATACCAGTACATTAACTTGTTTTGAACCAGGAATATTCCTTTAAGGACATCAATGTTTCCTTCTAACATACAGCATACCCTGAAAATATGGAAATGGTCTGAGTTGGTAAGATCCTATAAAGTAGTAGAAGAAATAGTGGAAGGTTTTAAAGGTAAAATGTCTTATCTTTATTTTAGTCACATATATCAGTGTTGGCAAAACAGAACAGTCTTGCAAGAAAAAGAAAAGGAAAGAGAGGGAGATGGGAAGAGAGAGAGAGAGAGAGAAGTAAAGAGAGAGGAGACTGCATAGAGGAAAATACATAAACTAATCTGAAGATCTGGTACAAGCAGGAGAATTAGACCAAAGACCATATTTCCACTGTTATACCACAATGTAAGGATTACATTAAAAAAAAGATGCACACATCATTGAGAATCCATATCTCTGGGAAAGGCATGCCATGGAGAGGGGTACTTTGTGGATGCTGATTAACTTTGATAGGATAAGAAGTGGAACAGAGCCACCGCATGCACCTGCATTACCTAGAATGGGGAGGGTGAAGGTACAGATGGGAGTGAAAGTTACAGTAACAGTTCAGAATGAAGGTTCTTTGCAGAGCACAATCTCCAGCTCTGTACGGAAGAGCTTCCCTCCATCAGACAATGCCATGATGCTCTTCTTTGAGCTAGCCAGGCTTTGAGTATCAACAACCTATGGAAGCACACACACACACACACACACACACACACGAGAGAGAGAGAGAGAGAGAGAGAGAGAGAGAGAGAGAGAGAGAGAGAGAGAAAGCTGTCAACAGTGTTATTGAAGTTACGTTTAAACTGTAGCTTCCAAAGCTACAAGCTACTCATAGTTAAACTACAGTTTAGCTGCTCTTTTAAAAAGTGATTTCACTAAAAGTTACAAACAGAAAGTAGTTAACTGCATTACAGCTGTTTAAATAAGAAAATATTTTTAAATGCAGGTAAATAGCTAATATCACCTGATATGTAGGCTTAATTAGTTAGGATCATTTAGTTATGATGAGACAAGATGCCGTTTTTTGAATGGATGTCTATGGAAGAGATGCTTGAGTGTGCAGAATAAAATGCTTTTGTGAGGAAACAGCTCATCACTTAATGAATTGAATGCCTGTCTGCAAATCTTCAACATGTTTTACACTAAACAATCCTTTTTGAATGGACTATGTGTGGAGTTTACTAAGACAAAACTTCTGTTTTGTAAGAGAATAGGTCTACACAGACAATTTTGCGACAGGTAGATGTCAGTTTACAGCTCTCCCCATTCATTTGTATGGTATCTGCAAACGGTGATTTACTACCGTAACACGCTTGTTGACTGTTATGCTCTCTTCTATCTATGTTCAAAACACAGAGGTTGTTAGCTCAGTATAAAAGATTTCTGCTTAAATGAATCAGTGAATCATTTACATGAACCGTCCGAACGAACTTATTCACAAAAATGAATTTTAGTTATCAACGCCAAAGCTAAGAGATCCGTTTAATGTAACCGGTTCCATTTACATGAACTACCTAAAAAGAATGGTATGGAATTTCCAGCACTACACATGAGAGAGGGGACGATTTAGGTGAGCGTGTTTGATTTACTTTTCGTTTTCATTGCTACATTCACAATTCAATAAAATACTCTGCTACTCATTGGAAAATGTAGCTCGTTACTGGAAAAGCAACACTATTGTAAAACTAGCTGAGCGACTGTCATGCTACTGTATAATGTAGTTAAGTTAGTAGCATCGCTAATTTTGGTTAGCTACTCAAAAAAATGGGTTGTCAGTAAGTATTCAGATGAACCAAATGTGTCTCAGCAATTAGAGCTAATCCTCCAACCAACCCCAAGTTACCATGTTATGCTTTTGGTAGAGGTCTCTCAGGAGTGCATCCAACTCATGTTCATCAATATAACCATTTCCATCCTGTTGAGACCAAAAAAGGAGAGAAACTGAGAAAAGGGAGCACATTTGTGTTGTTTGTATAGGGATGTGAAAGTTATGAATTTTGAGGTTGTGTGTTAAATGCGTAGTAATGTTAAAGTGTGTGTGTTCATGTGTTGATGTGTTTGGTGTATTTGGTCTTCTAGATATGTGTGGATTTCTAACCCATCTACAATACAAGACAAATGAACAAGAACACAAACTTGAAGGTACTCTGAATTTTTCTCACCTTGTCATAATAGGCGAAGATGCCTTCAAATTCATCAGCAGATAGTTTGATGTTCTGGTGATGAAGAGGAAAAAGTGATATCAGATTAATGTATGTGTGTGCAAAAGAGAAGATGTAGTGTAATATAAATTTGGCTTTAGATTTGATTTCGAGGGCCTGAATTTCATAACTAGACAATAATCCTCTTAATCCTTAGGATTACAACAGAACCTAGCTACTAACACGTAGCATCATTCCATCATGTATGCAATATATATCACTCACAAACATGCCAATATAATGTACTAATGTGATGTAGCCATGCCAGACATTGCACAACATTTAATTTAGAAAATTGCAGTGTTGATTATGGAAACTATATTTGCCTAGATTCCACTGATAAAGGTAACAATACTCAAGCCTTGCAGTTAATATCAGACTTTCGTTTCACTCAATGTCAGTTTAGAATTGACAGGCAGAATTTTATGCCCTTTTATGTCTGTGTTTTATAATGTCTCCCGATTCCCATCCCTGGATGAACAGGCTAAGGTCTCCCAGCACATTGTAAATAAAATGGTAACACTTTATAAAAACTTTCATTAATTGCATACAGTAACAAACACTATTACATTACATAGTGCCTAACATTCAAATAATGCACATTCAAATAGTGTGCATGGCATGAAGCAGCACATACTTGCTGTACATAATGTTTTAAAAAAAATTGATTTATAATGATGATTTCTATACTGTTATGTTAATGGCCAATGTATCTTGCTTCCACCTAATAAAACGTCACCACTGTATGAGCCACTCACACTATGAGACTGAATGTGGACCAATTCTTCCAGCCTTTACATATCATTTTCATTTGTTTTGTTGAGATGAAAGAGGCAGCAAGAGAATAAATAAAAAGCATACAGTGAATGTGGGGAGGCTGGGAAGGGTCTTGAGGCCAGTACATCTCCATGTTCAAGAATAATCTATGGAGATTATCATAACTACAGTAGGACTGAAGTAATCCCTATCAACCCGTGCTCACTGGGGTTGAAATCAGCCACCAATCTGCCATCAGGTTCACACACAGACAACACATGTAAACACACATGCAAACACACACACACACACACACACACACACACACACAAACAAATAAATGCACCCAAACACACACTCACTTGTAGTCGAAAATATTTTTTGCGTGATTTCTGTAGAAAACATGCGTCTTTATCAAGTGATCTTATGAAGGCTGTTTTCTTACCTGAAATTTGAGCAGAAAATTCTCCTGCACTGGAAGAAGTCTGGAAGCGCAATACATAACATTTAGTGCAATTTCACATGTTATACATTCTCTAACTCTTTTTCACTCTCTTTCATCATTTCTCACCTAGCCATCTCAGACAATCCAAGCTTCCCATCACCATTCAGGTCAAACATTTTAAGCTGTAGAAATAGCACAAATTAAAGGGAAGCTGTGTCTGTGCATGTGAGTGAGAGACTAACAGCTGTGTGTAAGTGTGTATCTACTCACTATGGTCTGTGTATACTCGTTCAGTTTCTTGTCATCATAATGTCTGTTTGCTTTCTTCAGTAGATCGGAGAGGAAGCCCTGGGGGGGGGGGGGGGGGAGCTTTATTTTTTTCAAATGTTTTTATTTATTTATTCATTATCCCCTTTTCTCCCAATTTGGAATG
Organism: Myxocyprinus asiaticus; assembly: GCF_019703515.2. NCBI lineage: Eukaryota > Metazoa > Chordata > Actinopteri > Cypriniformes > Catostomidae > Myxocyprinus > Myxocyprinus asiaticus. The sequence continues at coordinate 22,361,142 of NC_059344.1, forward strand.
CCCAATTCCTACTACTTAGTAGGTCCTCGTGGTGGCGCGGTTACTTGCCTCAATCCAGGTGGCGGAGGACAAGTCTCAGTTGCCTCCGCTTCTGAGACCATCAATCCACACATCATATCATGTGGCTCGTTGTGCATGACACCGCGGAGACTCCGCATGTGGAGGCTCATGCTACTCTCCAAGATCCACGCACAACTTATCACACGTCCCACTGAGAGTGAGAACCTCTAATCGCGACCACGAGGAGGTTACCCCATGTGACTCTTCCCTCCCTAGCATCCAGGCCAATTTGGTTGCTTAGGAGACCTGGCTGGAGTCACTCAGCACACCCTGGACTCGAACTCGTGACTCCAGGGGTGGTAGTCAGCGTCAATACTCACTGAGCTACCCAGGCCCCATGAATGAGCTTTATTAATCAAAAGTTCTATCACAAGTTTGGAAAGTTCTGCTTGATTTTTGAATAATACCTTCAGTTCATTGGATTCAATGTATCCACTTCGGTCAGTATCGTATTTTCTCCATGCCTGCAATATGGGGGAAAAAAAGGCATTCAAATAGACAACTGCACATTTACATCCAAATGAGGACATACCATAGTCTTCTATTGTCTACTATACTTCTGTTGTCTCATAGACTTCTATTACTTCTTTTACCTAAAAGTATTAACCTTGTGCAACACCGCATCCACATGTGTGGATGCTGTATTTTGGCTTTGCTTTATGCAACGCATAATTTTAATTAATCAAAATCAACTGAATACTGTTCACAAGTCTCTAAACTGTCATTTAAGGGTTAAACTTCTGGCGCACTGCGTCACGTGACACAACAGCAGTGGTGGATTTAGGCATGGGCGACATGGGCGAAATGGGCAGCCGCCTTGGGCGGCATCTTGCTATCGATCAAGAAAATGAGATATTTACTGTAAAAATTGTTTTTGTAGTGTTTTGTATTAGTTTAAATCTACAGTAGGTGCAAAATTATTTATGTTCTTTTATAAACAATTTTTTTAAATATTTGTTAATGTAAAAAATTGTTTTTAAATGGTTCTTTAAACGCTTTCAGTGTCATTTAATAACTTTATAAATGTGTTTATTATAGAAAATTACAAAATTCTGAATGTAGAACGAAGATATATTGAATGATGTAAATACAATTGTAGAATACATTAAAGGTGCACATCTAATAGTGTCACTGGGGGCTGAGCCCCCCTAAGATTGAAATCCTAGAATCACCCCTGTTAGTTATTTTTTTTATATTTTCCAACATTAACACATATTTTGCTTCATTTTAATATAAATTTTGTTATTGTTTTATTTTGATATCACTGTACAATACGGTTGTATTCATTAACATTAGGAAATGTATTCCTATACATTTACTGTGCATTTTCACATTGAGAATCAATATATTCATGCAAAAGCTGAAAAATTTTGCTTTCAGAGGCTTTACATGGAGTTAGAATGAAAATAAGGTGCATTTCAAACTGTTCTGAGACCAGTGCAGACAGACAACACACTAGAGATTAAGTCATTCACTAAATAGGGAGCAAGGAAGCATCCTATAACTTTCTATGCAGCTAAGTGCATTCACTCCTATCTGACCAAAAAATCAGTTTCAGGCTGCAGATGATGTTTGGACCAGTCAGCATGTTTGGCAGACATGGGACAGTGGTAATCAGTACATAGATTCAGAATTTTATAGTACAAATTTTATTTTAACATTGTTGGCAGTGATTGGATGATGCTGGTCATAACTATTAATCAGAATTATTTATTCAGCTTTATAAAACATGAATAACCAACACTTCTGAACACATAATAAACAATTTGATGAAAAAAATCTAACTTTCTTAGTCCCGCTGTCCACATATGTGGACATAAATTGTTATGAAAACTATTTGCACCAGAAAGTTTTTTTTTATTTATTTATTTTTTTTGGCTTGTTTATTAGGTGCTACTAGTTACAAATCAAAAAGGCAAATGAAAAATGCACACAGCAGTCATGCCGGGGTCTCAGCAGGTTAATAAATAATATACTGCCCTGCAAATTCAAAATGCAGTAACTGCACATTTAGTCAAAACTGAGTTGAACTGAGCTTGAATCAGGTCCCTTTTAGAATGGTTTTGGCTCACCTTTGCTTAGATTCAGAGAAAACGGAGTAATCCACATTTGGCTGGATAATCAAAAAACTTTGCAGCTACTCAGTTGCACTGTTGGGTAACTTACTGTGTTTTGGCTTTGCAGGGCAGTATAGACAAACCCAAACCTTAATCCTATCCTTTTTTATTTTAATTATTGTTCTTATTTAATTATGGCTTATTTAATTTTTCCAACTGAGAACGTCTCCAAAGAGAGGCTTTGTCTCCCAAAGTATAGCTAAGTAAACCCCACACACATTCAACCTATCAAATCTTTAAAGGTTTTACCCCATTAAGGTCAAATGGACAGGGTTTCAATCTAAAATGTTCAGATTTGTCATAATCATCTTTAGTGATGTCATTTTCATCTTGTGTTTAAACCAGCAGATTTGAGAAATTGGAATTCAACTGGGATTACTGGTGGTCTGATCTAATGTAGAGGAATACCAACCTGCCCTGATTGACCAGGATCTGTGTTATTGTGTGCATTACTGAGCTAACTCCTTAATCCTCACTTTTGGGTAGTCTCTTCTGTTCTACGATGTTCAATAGAACCTACATGTTTTGTATTATTTACAAAATCCCTGTGTTGAACAAATGAACCTCCATTAACCCAGTTACTCACACATACGCCCACTGTGTTCGTCTGTGTTGCAGGTCATTCATAATGGATTGCCTACCACAAAGAGTTTTCTTGCTCTCTCTTTCTCATACTCGGTCTCTCACAGACACACATAAAACACCTTGCCTATTAAAAAGCACTTAATGTTTACAATAATAACTGTTTAAACTGTTGATTCACAAAAAAAATAAAGAGGTTGCTAATCTAGTCAGTCAGACACATAGACCAGAGACAGTTAATCTCACTTAGAGTCTCTACAGAACAGGAAACTCAGCAACAAAATAGTCACTGTGTGTTTTAGTGCTTGACATACCGCCATAAACTCAGCACTGGATCCCACAAACTGCCTGAAGCATAATAGAAAGTTCTCCTCTGTTGGCAGGATCTGAGCCAGCTGAAAAAGATAAAGAGAGAGAGGGAGCAAGAAAGAAACCATTATCAGCATTTCTTTATCATAACAAGACCTAATCACTTTTAATGCTCAGTAATATAAATATTATTGGATAAAATAGTAATCTTGAATCATCTTTTGAACAAAACTGAGAAAGTGTTGTCTTGTAGTGTTTACTTGACCATCCAGTTGACTATTTAATGTGTTTCCTTTACATTTCTCACAGTCTATAATACTGTTAAAAGGGATTTCAGCACCATGGACAGCCGCACAGTAGAGCACAAACTCTTATCCTAAGCAGCCCTTTTGCTACACGATCAACCAAGTGCTGCTGTCTGAGCTGATGCCTGTGTATAAAGCCTATCTCTCTGGCTTAAGAAGAGCACTCTCTTCTTCTAGAACTGGACAGGAATGAGAGACCATTTCATGCCATTGGTTATCTCTTCCGGACTCAACAGAGGAATCCATCACTGCTGAACCACTGAAGGGATACTAAACCTAAACCATTGCAAGTCCAGAAGCACAAAGCCAGCAAAGCTCTCTGTACTGAAAAAGTACTTTTTAAGTCTTACAAGCCAGCTGTTTTGTGATGAGCTGCAACAAATATAACCACCTCTTTTAGGGAAAATATTAAGGCTGTCAATTTAACGCATAATTTCAATGCAATTAATTATATAAAAGATATTTATAATGCCCCCTGACTGTACGTGAATTCTGCAATAAGGAATTTTCCTACTAACAGAGCAATTAAAACTAGACTACCACTTTCAGGTTTTTGCAGGGGGCAGTCAGCGCATCTCCAGCTGTGCAGGCAACAAACCACACTTACTGGGAGCAAACAGCACAATATTATGAGCCACACACATGCATTCTTGCGTTCAAAGGCAGCTGGATGCAGCACAAGTTTAAACACGGGGGTCTCGCGACTTGCTTTTTAAAGTTTAAAACCACATTTAACTTGAAACAGCGTCCTAAAAACTCAATGTTTATGCACAAGATGATAAAACCATTGAAACGCAATGCAACCAGAGGGAGATGCTTCTACAGCGTTCATCAGACACATATGTGCTTAGGCCAAGAAAAGTAATGCAGGTGAAAACAGCCATTGACAAACTCAATTGCAAAATGGATTGCAGTGGACTGTAGGCCAGTGACAACCTCTGTTCAGTTATACGGAAATAAAACAAACAATATATTGACTTCTAAAATCACTTTTTGTATTGTCTAATCACTCCTCAGTCATGATAATGTAATGTCTTTGAATTATCTGAATTATTATTATATTTATTATATATATATATATATATATATATATATATATATATATATATATATATACCGTATTATTATATTTATAATTAAAAGAGGCCCTTTCTTAGCAAACATTGATATGTATTATAAATTGCGATTACTTTGATTTTAATCAGCATCTCATGTAAAAATGTTATTCAAAATTTTGATTGACAGCCCTAGTAAATATGCTTTTATTATCATAGAATGCTCATTCTACTGTATGTCTGAAACATGTACAGATAATGAAAAGAGATGTCTAGTTCAACAACTCCTTGGCTCATGAATAACCCCACCACAGCATTGCCCATATGTTCCTGGAGTGCAGTCAGATTACACATCTCTCTTTAGTCTCTCCATTTAAAGTTAAGCTTTTGACAGACACTTTTATACAAAGCGACTTACAGTGCATTCAAGGTACACATTTCATCAGTTAGTGTGTTCCCTGGGAATCAAACCTGTGATTCTTTTAATTTTGTAACAACAACTGAGAGAACATGTATTGAATGCATTTTTCTCATGTTGTCACAAGTCTATCATATATTTTTTTTATTTTTATTGTTTGTCCTACAATAATACCATTTTACCTTTATTACGTTTAATCCATGCAAATGTTTTCTGAATGATTGAACTGGAGAGTTACCAAGATCCTGCATCACTATTGTGCCTTTGAGCAATGTGGGGTATAGTTCAGTAAATGAAGTAATCCTGAAATGTTGTAGATATCATTGCTTCTCTACCCCTGTGTGTTTGTTGCTTTTAATGTGTTGTGGTAAGTGAGCATCACTTAAGATGATTTATATTCCACTGTTAAAAGATCAGATCAGATCTGATAAAATAATCAAATTATTTTATCTTCTAAATCATCTTATTGTTTACACTGATTATGCTTTTAGCTCAAAGAAGAATAAAAGATCTACTAGTAATATCTTTCTGAAGAAAAAGTCAAGCAGAAAAACTTGGGAAGCAAGACAGCTGAAGATGGCTGATATGAGGATCCCAATTTGGTTAATCCGAGGTTTCAGCTTAGAAATCACGCTAGGGAACAGATTGTTCACTCATACAAGCCTTGAAAAAGGAAATGAATGAACTGTTGAACTCCTGTCAGCTTTGAAAAAAAAAAGTGGAATGATTGAGATTTTGTATCAGACTTAAAAAAAGGAAAACTGCCAGAGTGGACATCAAAACTTTGGAGAGTTGTCATTTATGGTTAAATTGAATGCCTTTATTTGCATGTTCTCCTGCTCGAACAAAACTTTTAGCTGGTGAATGGATAGGGCTTTCTTGAAGAAACCATTTTTACCTCCACTAAGATGAGAGATTTAAAAATCAGAGGGACTTAAAAATCAGGCAAGGTAAAGAAATGTACAAATAAAAATAAAATATCGAAAAATAGTTACATAACCAACATACGAAATGAATGAAAACATTAATTGTTGAAGTTCAAGAGGGGGTGGTTGGAGGTAGCGAGTAGGAGGTAATATTTTCATATGGTCCCTCTGACTGGATTAGTGAGGTCTCTCTTCCAACATATATCATTACACTCATGCGGTCATGAAGTCATGCCTGATGGACATCACCCCCTCCCTTTACCCATCTCTCCCTCCTCTCATCCCTCTCCCTGACCCTCCCTTGATCATTCAATCTGCCCTCTCCTTGAAGCCCCTAATCTCCCCTCATTGTCCTCTTTGTATTTCTTCTGGGTGTTGCAGTAATCTCTGGTGGTGGCTCTGCAGAACAGTCTCTTTCCTGAGCTTCAAACCAGTGCTGTACTGCAGCAGTAAAAAAGGGTGGGAAATTACCTCAGACATCTCAATCTTTCCATCACCGTTCTCGTCAAATTTCAGCATAAACTCTCTCATCCTGTCTCTGAATGAAGCATTTGAAGGATCCTGAAACCAAACCAAACATGCCTGACATATAAAACAGAACTGTTCCTACTTCAGTGAATTGCTATATTAAGACCATTAATCAATTTTACAAATGTTCAAAGAGAACTACAGCTGAAAAAGGTTCAGCAAATCATGCCATGCAGAAACTGCATTGACATTAGAAAATATCAGACAGATGGTACCTGTTCAGATGGCACAGCTATTAAGCAAGATTAATCTAGGCATCTCAATCTATAGTTTATAATAACCGTATGTGACAACCAGGTCACCTCTTATCAAGTAAAACTGCTGCAGATGTTTTAAACATAATTAATAAAGTGTGCAATGTGTGACTCACCGCACTTTTCCGTGCAATCTCAAGCTCACGAATGAAATGTTCCAGTTCCTTCCCTTCAATGCAGCCATTCCCTAGAGAGAAAAAAATCAATTATGAGTTAAAACTGAACATTCAAGACACACAGACATGGCTTGTCTGATATTCTTTGATGTAACTGGACAATCAGTCTGTCTTTGTAAGTAAAAAGAGGGCCCAATGCTTAATGCTGTGGGGGAATTAATTATCTATTACAGATATTTTCAAAGATGTACAATATTCTCCATATATTTTATGAAACAGTACTGAGACATTTGTACAGTTAAGGGTTAAGGACCTTTCTCAATTTGAAGGTTTTCAATTCAGGGTAAAGGACCTTCCTTTACATATAGCCACGTTATATCAATTGTAACAGCAGCAGAGCTGTGAAACACCCCCCCCTTTTGTCAAGTTGCTACTTTTAAGTGTAAGAAGCTCAAATCTCTGTCTGTCCTTGAACTCCCCCCATCTTTTCTTACAGAGCGAGTATCTCGCCCATTTTATTCTACTGTTAAGAGAAACTAAAATTTGAACATTGAGCATGAAAACAACAAGGGCTAAGTTATAGCTACTTACAATGATTCCAGCATTTAATTGATGGTTTACATCTTAAGCCTGTATTCTGTTTTAGGAAATGAATCTGGGTTCAATATCATTATTGTGATAATGACAAAAAAGTATGTTCCAGAAAATCAGCAAATAATGGCAGAATTAAATCTAACATAAATCACCCCAAAATATACATTCTCTAATCATTTACTCCCCCTCATGCCATCCCAGATGTGTATGACTTTCTTTCTTCTGCTGAACAAAAGATTTCTAGAAGAAAATTTCAGCTCTGTAGGTCCATTCAATGCAAGTGAATGGTGACCAAACTTTTAAAGCTCCAAAAAGCACATAAAGGCAGCATAGAAGTAATCCATATGACTCAGGTGGTTTAATCCATGTCTTCTGAAGCGGTCCAGTTGAACATACCAAAATATAACTCCTTTTTCTTTATAAATCTTGACATCAGCAGTCTCTTTGGCTTTCATGATTTCAAGCTCGATTACACTAACACCATCTAGTGCTTTGCGCATGTGTCAAGCACTAGGAAGTGTAATCGAGCTTAAACATGCCTTGAGACTGCAATTGCAAGATGTACAGAGAAAAAGGAGTTATATTTTGATCTGTTCTCACTCAAAACCGATTGGATCGCTTCTGAAGACTGGATTTAACCACTAGAGTTGTATTTCTTTTATGATGCCATTATATGCTTTTTAGAGCTCCAAACTTTTGTCATCATTCACTTGCATTGTATGGACCTAAAAAGCTGAGATATTCTTCTAAACATCTTCGTTTGTGTTCTGCAGAAGAAAGAAAGTCATAAACATCTGGGATGGCATGATCAAATGATGAGAGAATTTTCATTCTTGGGTGAAGAATTCCTTTAATTTAATCCATCATATAAAGCTTGGTAACATATTGGCTTCTTTTATTAAGTAGCCAAACAATAGATCAAAACAAGACATGGCTTGTAAACTGATTATTGATGTAATGTTGCAATTTGGTTGCAGGAAGTTTCTTGAAATTTAGAGGTTAAGGGGAACGTTAGGAAGCTAATTGTGCCCAACTTAAAACAAACGCTCTATTTCTGTAATAAATCAATACATTTCCTTGCTTACCAAAAAAGAACCTCAAAGCTGTGTTCTAGGAACGTTCTGGGAACCAAAAACTAACATTCCCAGAACCAAAAATTCTTACATTAATCACCCACCCACAATTTGTGTAAAGCAAGGGCGTAGCCAGGAAATTACTTTTGGGTGTGCCTCAACATAAATGTATGGCCCAGTTTTCACCCAAATATTTATTTATTTATTTTTACAAAATTTTCCTTAACAACAGAGAAGCGGCACAGAATTTATGCATTTTTAAACTATTTATAAATATATATTTAAGTCAAAGAATAATCTCTAATATTCTGGGTGGGCCTGGGTCTAATTTGGGTGGACCCACGCCCACCCCGGCCCACCCTTGGCTATGCCACTGGTGTAAAGGGTACACTCTTAAAAATTTTCCCGTCAAAAAACAGTAAAGAACTGGCAGCAGGGTTGCCAGCATGTTACTGTAAAATTAACGGTGTCTTGCTGTTGCTGAAATTAACAGCTAGTTACTGTTTTTACAGTTACAGTATACAACTGTAATTTAGCAGCATATAGCTGTCAAATTACATACCATCTACTGTTGTTGAAATTAACAGATATGTTCCCAGCATGCACTGCGGCATGAAGAAATTACTTCGATTTTTTAATATGTACTAGTTTATTTTGACATTGTTTTTGTTGTAGTCTAAGTTACTTGGATTTTAATGTTCAGCTGTTACTTATTTACGTAAAAGTATGTTTGTTAATGGTCACCGTTGTTGCGTTTTGTATCCAAGAGTTGATATCTGTGTGTCTTGATAACAACTCTAGCTATGCTGTAACTTCATCAAACTCGAGTTATGCTGTAAATTCATCAAAAACATTAAACACTCAATTTGATATCATTTTGCTGAAATATCCTTTACTGTTTTTGCTTTTGTGTGTAATGCATCACTATTGCCACATACAGTGCCATTTGCAAGGTAGGATCAGATATTCAGTCTGACCTTAGGTTTTGTCTTCCAAGTAGCACAGTGCAACAACTTGTCTTTTACTTAAACATAAATTGACTGGCTGGAAAAACATAATATAATAATAGAGAAGGTCCAAGGTGCCAGCTCAAGAGATCACTAATCACCATAATGGTGACTTCAATCAAAACACAACTATTGATAACAAAACAACAACACTATTAAACTAAGACTTCTATTAAGTCTGAATAAATAATTTTGTTCGTGTTTTTTTTTTTTTTTTTTTTACAGTTTTTGTAGCTCCGATGCATTTGCCAAAGCATACACACTTATTCAAGCGCAAAGGCTTATGGGTATTTCACCATTATAACCCACAATGCAGTGCTATACTGTTATTTTACTGTGTACAGATGGTTGTTTTGTTTTTGTTTTTTTCATAAAAATACATTGTTCAATCCTGGCAAAATTGTACATTTAATATGTACATTGCTTCAAAGGTTGATTTTTTATTATTATTTGACTTCTCATTAGACAGACAAGTGAAGGCTGATGTGAGATGATAAAGAACAGAGGTGTTGGTCAGAAACATCATGAACACTAACCATGTTCCACAAACTAAATTTTCATGGGTGGGGGTTAAAATATACATTTCAAAATGTCACTATAGCTTTCACCAAAATTATATCATGATTTTAAATGTTCATTTTCCCGTAATGCCTTGCATAGAACAGCTATTTACCGTCAAACTAGTCACTCGACAGTGAGCCTGCTCTTGATCTCCCAGAATGCAACATTTTTAACAGCAAACTACTGTATTTAAGAATCACAGTAGATTGCTGTAGGAATTTGGCCGTAAATTTACAGCAATGTTTTACAGTGTAGGCACTTATAATCTTTAAAAGAAAATGATGGATTTATGTGGCACTGACCCACTCCAAATATCATTCTGTTATACAGTGAGGTCTTCCGTCCATCCATTTTTTTATCTTCATAGAGACTCTCAAACTCTGACATACTAATCAATTCGAAGGAAGGATTCCATCCCACAGCGAAATCAATAATGCCAACAATGCCTGTGGGCTAAACATTTACTGAGCTGATAAAACGCGTACTTAACGCTCAAAGAAATGAACAGGGCGACATGCAATCATCCCAGAGGCTGATTTTTTTCTTCTTCTTCTTCTTCCCTGAATTATTCAAGAAATACGCTTGTGTGTTAAACTGCATGACGATTCTAAGTTACAGCCTTCTTAGATGACCACTATAGGCCTGCTATGCATTTTATTTTCCAATTATTTAAACGTGTAACTCAATTAATTATTTCTAGGACTCCAAAATGAAAATATGAATGTCCCATCCAACGAATAGCCCAAAAAGAAGAGTCAAGTGTGGTTAGTTTTAGGATTTTTAATTAACATAAACCAAATGTTTAATTGCATTTAACATTGCATTAAACATTTAATTTAATTAAAAAATGAAACCAGTGAAAGCATCAAATTATATCTTTAAACTTCTATACAGGATTTTTTTTTTCTCACCACCTACAATAATTGCGCATACTCATGACTCTTTCCAACATCATTCTCTGTACACCCCATCCAAAACGAAGCAAATATCAAAGTAAATTAGCTGAGATATTTATTATTATCATTGCTTTATTTTTGTTTGCGGTTTTGAATTTTAACGTACATTGTACACAAATAAATTAATGCAAATTGTAATGAAAGTAACTGTAGGCTATGCCTATAGAAATAGCAGGTAATATGCACAAATCAATTTACATAAGTCAAACGATGTACTGTACATCTAAACTCTCATCATGGTTTTCAAAGTGCTCTTTTACCATCTTATAATAACTTGTCCCGGGACATCACACTCACCATCAGCATCGAATTTATTCCATATATCGAGAAACTGACTGGCAGTGAGTTCCGCCAGGTGCACAGGAAGAAGTTCTGGTCCCTTATTCGCCATATGTATGGTTGTCCACTCCTTTTCGGATTTTTCAAGAAAATAAATGTCCCGTCTTTGGAGCACTTCTTTACACCTCAGCGAAACACTGTAAGTAGCCCGATAGAGAAAGCAGTTATTAACCCCCTCTTGCTGAAGCCTGCAGTTCACAGACACCGACCGATTGGCGGCAGCATCGCGCGTTAAAGAAATGATCTTCTGCAGTCCATTCAGAGCCTCACTCGAGGAGCATCAGAGCGGGATTATGGAAATTAATTCCAATGCTGTGCAAATCCTATGCGTCCGCACGCTTCCACGAGCGGAAAATTGCATCAAACTTTCCTAAAGCATATCGACAGTGACCAACACTGGCAGGAGTCCCTCTGAGTGTGTTTGGAAAAAGATACAGAAGATTTTATCTGCTAAATTTACAGTTAGTTTGTTTATGTGGAAGCTAATTCTCACATTTATGTCTACATAACATAATTTTAAAAGATCTTGTTCATTTAGATAGATAGAGAGAGATGGATGGACAGGGTTGGAGAGTAATGGAATAAATGTAACAGGATTACATATTTAAAATACAAAATATAAGTAACTGTATTCCACTACAGTTACAATTTATATAATTGGTAATTAGAATACAGTTACATTCAAAAAGTATTTTGATTACTGAAGAGATTACTTTGCATTTTATTGTCATTTGTTTCATTTAATATTTAGTCCTTTCAGATGGAAAACATTTATACATTATAAATATTCTTATGATGTGTTACATTCATACGAGCAGACAGAGAAGTAAGTTTGAAGTTTGGAGCAGAAGAAATAGAAATAAACCTTGTGTAAATTGTCAGCTTTACGCTAAGTTAAAATGTTATTTCTAGCCATTTTACAAGCACGTTACCAGACACGATCATATTTTTTATCAAGAAAATTCACGTTGGATCATAATTTCTTTTTTTCTAGTCAGACCTTTGATATTAGGGCAAAAATCATATTCTTGATAATAATTTTTGTATTGTTTTCCTGTAAAAATATAAAAAACAAGATCAATTAGATTTATCTTGTTTTAGAAACAACACTGCATAAGATAATTAGGTTTTTCAGAGAATGTATTTTTAACATGTGTATTTTGTCTTACTGTACTGGCAGAGTTTTTATTGTCAAAACAAGTGAAAAAATCTACCAGTGCTGAAGAAGTAATACAGAGTATTTAGAATACGTTACTGACCTTGAATAATCTAATGGAATACGTTACAAATGACATTTTACAGCATTTATTCTGTAATCTGTAGTGGAATACATTCAAAAGTAACCCTCACAACCCTGTGGATGGATGGATGGATGGATGGACAGATAGATAGATAGATTTTATGTACCCACAATCTGGCCAGCAAATAATTCATTAAAATGATAAGCTCTTTTATTCAGTATATGCACACCATAAGCTCCTATGCTAGATATTATGTCAGATTAAACCTGCAATGCTGGTTTAACTTCTTTAGCAGCATTAGTATGATGTGTGATGTGTGTGAATCTATAGGGGCTGTGGTATATTCCTCCCCCACTCCCCACCCACTTTTTCCCAACATTTTAACCTAGAACACATCAGCCTATTTACAGAGAGAGAGAGTGAGAGAGAAAGAGAAAATAAAACAGATACAGAATAAATTTGGGGTGTACTGAGATTAGATGACAGGGAGAACGTGAGAGGCGAGAATGTAAAGACATCCTATAATTGACATAAAAAAATAAATAAAAAAGAAGTTATAGCAGGCAGTCACTATAATAAGTATAAAGTAAAAACAAGATGGGGAATGGGTATACCAGATGCCTCACTGTTTTTGTTTCAAGCATGCTCCAGTGTTATATATTGGAATCTAAGCATTCCCATTTGTACACCATGCATCTTTTTCTAATTTGTACAATGTACAAAGAAATCCCCTCAAGAAATAGCACATAAACCAACTAAATCTGAATGTTTCCATCTTCTACAACAGTGGTTCTCAACCTTTTTGACTCCAAGCCCCCTCCACACTCCAAGATAATATTTGAAGGCCCCCTCACCTGAAACTAGACATGTCTGATTAATTAATAATTAATCAATTTTAAGTCAACTTTAGGCCCCCTTGGATGTGTGTTGAGGCCCCCTAGTGGGTCCTGGCCTCCTGGTTGAGAACCACTGTTCTACACTACAGCTTCTACCATTTGGACACAAGGATGCTTACAAACCTCTGCAGGTCCTGACTGAGCTGACGAACAGTCTCCAGCACCTACATGATTACCTCTGATCTGCCTGTTGTAATCCTGTGCCGCATGAGTAGTGATGAGAGACAACAAAACACTTTGGCAAACCCCACTCACTCGTGGAACTGCACCTATGCTGGAGAGGGAAAATTACAGTAGAAAAACCAAACGAGATTAAAAAGCAGACAGAAAGAGGGTAGGACAGAGATTATGTAAAAGAAAATATGTAAATTTGTTCTCATATATTTTAGCCCCAGCTTTAGTGAATGAGATTCACAGCTCAACAGTCTCAAAATAGCTACTACTAGTATAAAATTGTGTAAAGCATAGTTTGTAGGGTGAATTCACAGGTGCTTTGCACTGGGGCTCACTGTGAACCCGACAAGACGACTGCAGTTGTTAATATTTATAGCAAAAAAGGACTTACATTTTTGTCTTTCTCCCCCCAGAGTGATCGTATCGCTTCAGAAGACATTAATTAAACCACTTGAGTTCTATGGATTACCTTTATGCTGTCATTTTAGGAGATTGAAAGTTTTTGACCCCATTGACTCACATAATATGGTCAAAAACACATTATACATCCTTCAGAAAATCCTTATTTGTGTTCCGCAGAAGAAAGAAAGTCATACAAGCAGTAAAAAGGACAGTCTTGGTTTGGAGCTACGAGAATCAACAGACCAGGCAGTGAGGGCAGGTCAAGTCCAAGTCTGAAAAGGCAGAACTTGGAAGGCAGAGGAGGTCGTAAACCAGGCGGTTTCAAGACTGAAGCATCAAGAGATTGTTGGAAGAACACAGTCAGAAAGAACAGGCCTTGGATGGGGGGTGGCTCCCAAACTGTGGTCAGCAACCTCCCAAAAACAGAGGAAAGCAATGGTAGTTACGGAAGTAACTAGGATGGAAGAGGAAGGATATAAGGTTAGGGCAGTCAGCCAGCAGCAGCAAGGGTGCTGGATCATATGGGAGGGGACATCTGATAAAGTGTTAGGATGGGCTGACCTGTGGAAGGTGCCCCAGGCCAGGCTAAGTTTTCTAATAAGATCCACCTACGATACCATACCAAGCCCTGGGAATTTGTCTCTGTGGTATGGCAAAGAGGAGAGTTGCCCCCTCTGTGAGGCCCCAAGAGCAAACTTGCAGCACATATTGGGTGCAAGACAGCCCTGGCACAAGGGCAGTACAGGTGCCGGCATAATCAGGTCCTGCGTAAGCTGGCAGAGATCCTAGAGGTGCATAGAGTAAAGGCAAACAAAGGCAACCATGCTTCCCAGAGGCAGGGTGTTGATTTTGTTAAAAAGGGAGGTGCCACACACAAGGCACAGCACAGAAGGAAGCCAGGTCAATCTTGGCACCTGGAAGTGATTGGTCAATGATGGTCAACCTTGGCCAGCAGCTAAAATTTCCTACCGAGGTTGCCATTACCTCCTTGAGGCCAGATGTAGTGTTGTGGTTGACTTCAGCTAAGAAAATAGCAATGATTGAGCTTACTGTTCCATGGGAAGAGGGTCTGGAGACAGCCTATGAGAGGAAGAAGCTAAAATATGCTGATATGGCCACAGAGTGCAGGGAGAATGGATGGAGGACTGCCACCTACTCTGTGGAGGTTGGGTGCCGAGGATTTATGGGAACATCAATGCAGCACCTTTTTAGTAGGAGCAACAGGCTGAATATGTAGCTAGTTGTTCATCTGATTATCTAACAGGATAATACAGGAACTTTTTTAGCCTATGTGATGTTTTGGCTATAATCTGTGTAATAGAACACATATACTGTATGTGCTTGATCCACTCCAAAGAGAGGATTAAGCCATATCTGGCATATCTCTGTGGTCTGTGATGAGCATGATGTGCACTAACATTTAAGCACCTTCTGCTGCATTTGTGACCATCTGAATTTTCACACTCAGTGAAGCTGAAACACGCACAGGGAAAGTCACCCTTGCATTTATGGGTTATGCATTTATGCATAATGGAGAGGTTGTGACAAGGGCCATATCTCAAAAATGGTAAGGTTTTGAGTCAAAAGTGCAATTACAAAAAAAATGTGTGTTTTCTCTAGCAGTGGTTTTGTATATTGGTTTCAAACACTTTGTTCAAAACCCTATAGAGCTGTTCAGCCGTGACATCAATTTGTAGGTGAACCCCCAAGGCTAATTCGCCATGGGTTCCCTTGGGAATTCACAATGGGTTTTTAAAATTACAGTTTTGGATTTATGAGTAAAATAAGGTCTGTGGTAAACATTACTTGACAATACATGGCTACTTTGTTCTACACATAAATTACACACTTTCATAGCCGTTGTGTGCTTTTTTAAAAAGTATGACTTTGCTTCAATGCAGCTTCAAAATTCTCATTTGAGTTGACTGTGTTTTTGTTGTAGAACAAAATGTATCTTCAAGTAATGTTTCCACAGACCTTATCTTACTCATAAATCCAAAACTAAATCATAATAATTTAGTTAATCATAATATCGATTATTAGTTAATCATTTAATCATAATCATAATAGATCATTATAAAAACCCATAGGAAAATCCTGAGGGAACCCGTGGTTTCGAAAAATGCTAATTCTCTTCCGGGTTTTTGAACTACAACCTGAACAGCTGTATTAAATAAGAATGATGGTGAATTCAATCCTACAATAAAATTTCTATATCATCATATTTTTTCATTATGTGAACACAATAAAACCATGAACATAAATAGGCTGTTTATTGGAAGGTTCCATTGTAACAATTTACACCATATGGTGACAACATGCCCTGCTATTGGGCAATAACAGTGAAAATGTTCAGTAGTCTTCTTGGGAATGTGCTCCCCTATCTCCCCTATACACTCAACAAATACTGTATACAGATAAAGATAAAGGTTCCAAAAATGTTTATGCAACCTGAGAAGAACCTTTTTTTTTTTTTTTTAAGTTTCATGATTCTTTAGAAAAACATTTGTGCTGGTGCTGAAAAGAACTCAAGAGGGCTTCGCTTCTCCTTTGTTAATGGATGATGCCAAGAATTAACACTGATTGAAAGATCCATTAATGTTTCACAAGTTCACATTTTCAAATAGTCGTCAAGAGATAAAGGCAAACATATTGGCCTGCTGTCCACAGTGGAGGACTTGAGTGCAAAACTCAACTCAATCTCTAAATACCTCCCTTGGAATGGCTAATTAATTAAATGTAATAATACATAATCAAAATGAATAGAAATAGATGTGATGTTGGGCTGGTGGAGGGATGCCAGAAGAATTGTCACAGCAGTGAGGTAAGTTGCTGTTTATATGCCTGTGTGTTGCGACTGACAGGATTAGATGAACATACTCCTTCTGAACTTTCATTTAAAACTTATTATAAAGCATTGTTTTCTTTTTTTATCTAAAAAAAACAAAAACATATAATCCTCTCCAGAAACATATACAGTGAAAAATAGTTCATGATACGAGGAGAATTCTTTGCTGAACTTTGGTGCACCAAAGGACCATTGAGGAACATTTTTTTTTTAATAGTATGGGTGATAAACAGAAAAGATAAAAGTGAGAAATAATCAGGGACAGTGTCAAAGCAGGTTTCTAAGACACAGACTTTTTATACTTCTGAGTTAACACAACAAAGCTCAAAAGTGAAGGTTAAATATAGTCATTCTTCTGAGAGGGTCATGTGTGCTGACTAAACAAAAACTCAGTGTATGTGCCGCTCAGAGTGCTCAGCCTGAAGTCCGCATAGTACTGAAAGCATCCTTGCTCACTCACACACACAGAGAGAGAGAGAGAGAGAGAGAGAGAGAGAGAAAGCTGTGGAACTTTCCAAATTTCAGTTTGCTGAAATGTGTGTGTGTGTGTGTGTGTGTGTGTGATGTGTGTGTGTATGTGTGTGTGTGAGAATGGAAGAGAAATGTAAAACATGACTGATTTACCACCTTTCATCAAAAACAGCTCATCAAACAAATTTTTCATGAAATATTCTTCCACAGTCTTCAGGGACAGCCTTCCACAAAACACTTTCTATATAAATCAGTGTCTTGGGATACAGCCTGGCCAACTTTGTGCTGAGCACATTGAGATACTGTATGAATTTTTCAGATTTATCTTTTTTTTTTTCCTTCACTAGAGGAGAATGATATTAGAAAGTGGCTTTTAGGGCTTTGGATTAAACTACTTTGTATATTATATATATTATTATTTAAAATATGCTGTGGATCAGGCCAGGCATGCGGGAGCTTTCTAGCATTACCGGGTCTCTTAATAGGCTATTTGCATGAACAACTGTGTGTGCATATTGATTCACTTTAAGCAATGTATTCCTATATTAGGGATATTGTTTAAAGAAAGTCCTGACTTACAGGTAAAAGAGATAATCACCTTTTAGATACAGATATCACCTGTCAGTCAACTTGAAAATGCATATGCGCATTAGCTGGATCAGCCTGAAAAATTGCATTTTTTAGTTTGATCTAATCTAAAGAAGCACAATTGATGATACTATTAATGTCAGATTTGATTTTTCTATTGTATCCATAGAAAATAGCTTTCTGGGAGTGTTCCAAAGATGGAGGCCGAGTGAACTGACTTGCCTTGAAAGGGACATTGGCGTAGTTTACACTGATGCGAAATTATTCAGTTCAGTGACTTTATTATCCACAATGTGGAAATTTGTCTTTGGCTTCACCATGGACAACATAAACACCAACACATCACATAAAACAGCATAGAAAAAACATAACCAAATATGATCCATTAAAAGTCTACCCTCTGCGGGCATTTTCAAATACCCACCCACATATCTACACACACATATACAGCTACGCATTTAATAGTCTGACTGCATTTGGCACAAATGACATCTGATACACATTCTTGATAGCCCGCAGTTACCTAAAACACCTCCCTGAGGGTAATAACTGAAAGTGACTGTGTAGAGGATGGGTAAGATCCTCTATAATCAATTGGTTTTACTTTGGATATACAGCTCTGGAAAAAAATTAAGAGACCACTCCAAATTATCCATTTCTCTGGATTTACTATTTATAGATATGTGTTTGAGTAAAATGAATATTTTTGTTTTATTCTATAATGTACTGACAACATTTCTCCCAAATTCCAAATAAAAATAAAAATAAAAATCATTTAGAGCATTTATTTGCAGAAAATGACAACTGGTCAATGTTTTCAGACCTCAAATAATGCAAAGAAAACAAGTTTATATTCATTTTTAAATAATTCAATACTAATGTTTTAACTTCGGAAGAGTTCAGAAATCAATATTTGGTGGAATAACCCTGATTTTCAATTACAGCTTTCATGCGTCTTGGCATGCTCTCTGTCAGTCTTACACATTACTGTTGGGTGATTTTATGCCACTTCTGGCGGACAAATTCAAGAAGGAATTCAACAGACACTGGAATAGAATGGATGCCATACATGTAGAGATGCTGATTTAAGAAACATTTGGAGAGGTCTCTTAATTTGTTCCAGAGCTGTATATATATCATTTAGTTGCCTCTGTGTCTCACCTACAATTTTACTTGCTACATTAACAACTTTAGACAACTTTGCTTTGTTTTTTTACACTCAGGTTTCCGTTCCACATGGTCATATTGAAAGACATAATGCACAAGATTCTTGTAAACCATTTCTAAAATGTCTTTACTTACACCAGAGTGGTTTAACCTCCTAATAAGATGCAGTCTCTACAGTGCTTTTCTTTTTTTTTTTTTTACATAATCTGTATTCTCAGTAAACTTAAGATGACTATCTATAAATGTTCCCAGATATTTAAAATTACAAACAATTTCTAAAAAATTTTTTTTTGAAAAAAATACAAAATAAAACAAAATATCTATTTTGGTGGGCAACGTTTTCATTTTTTTGACTCCTCTTTCATTATGGATAAATCATTATTTGTGACTGACTGAAAGGAAACTTTCCCTACTGTAATTATTGATTTGTCTGCTTTAAATTAACATTCTGGGACATGCTAGGATGTAAAATCACTGATAAAATCAGGCAAAGATGCAAGGTGGTCTGTGATGAAACACTGTGTTACAACTGTTTACATGCCATAAAAAAACATGCAAATGCTCCTTCGGAGTTTTGACAGACAGACAGTTAGTATATGGATAAATAAATACTGTAGATAGACAGACAGACAGTTAGTATATGGATAAATAAATACTGTAGATAGACAGACAGACAGACAGATGATAGACAGACAGACAGACAGATGTTAAAAGTGTTACAAATGCACACCCTGTATCAATAAGAGGACATTGAACAAATGTTTGGCTGTGTGACATGTTATGTGCATATGTGTGTGTGTGTGTGTGTGTGTGTGTGTTCATAGAAAAAAAGATAAGCATATAGATGTCTATAGGAGGCAGAAAGAGAGAGAGAGAGATGACTTTGGAAATCCCATTCCGACTGTGAATGGTCCTAACAGCTTTTAAACCACTGCGCGACAGGTGGCTGCAGCAATTCTGCATAATGAGCAAACTTTGTGTGTAAACCATCCAGTAGGCTATGCATGTTTGTATTCATCGACTTAAGTCTTATTGTATCAAAATGCATAGCTCGAGATTGCGTGGCTCATCCTATACATATTAATGAGTGCTCAGAGTTTTAATAGTCGTCACGTAACATATGCTACAGGCAGTGGTGTAGTAGTGACTGAAGAAATGGGCATACTGTGAATTTATTGAAAAACTAGCACGGGTGCAGTGACACTCAGTATTTTCCCAAAGTTTAATAGCATACGTTTTTATTTAAATGTATTAATATTTACACTTTAAGCAGCGAAGTAAATATACAGCACAAATTATGGTGACTCAAGCGCTGCTGGCGCATTAGCATTTCTCTGTAGACAAGAAATGTCCCGCCCCTTATTGAAACGGAAAATATGATTGGTTAGAAAATATCCAACCGCGTCTAAAACGAACGTTCTGATTGGTAGCTCAACTGAGTCGAAATGTCTATCTTGCCCACACCTTCAGTTGTGGTCCCGCCTCCCGCTGCTCCGTGCGGGTTTAGAGAGAATCTCTGAACACTAGGGGTGTAACGGTACACAGAAGTCACGGTTCGGTATGTACCTCGGTTTTGGGGACACGGTTCGATACGAGTTCGGTACAACAGGGAAAAGCAACAAATCCCAAATGCTAGGTTTCTTTTCATTTATTTTGAACAGAAGTAGTGCAAATTACAGTTTGTTCCACCTAGTGGCATTTAGTCCCCCCTGAAGTAGATGGTACAATACAGCCTCCTTTAGTGTATTAAGCACTAAGCAGTAAACAGAATGCACTCTTGCATAGGCCATATATTTTTGTAGAGTTGATAAAAAAACAAAAGGTATTTGGTCACAATCAGCTACAAAACTGAAAAGTATCTCTTGTGTTATAAAAGTACAAAATAAATAGAATAATGAAAAATCAAACTTGTGCATTAGGAGAAGCCATTCTTGTTTTGGGTTGGTGCATAGATGGTCTCTTCTTCTTGTTGTGGTGGTTAGCAAACAGTGTTGCATTACCGCACGCCCCCTTCTGGATTAGAGTGTGGATCGCCTGTGACTGACTCAGATGTATTCTTCATCTGACTGCATGCACCGAACCGTGACGTCAGTACCGTGACTGTTCGGGACGAATACAGGTACCGTTACACCCTACTGAACACTTATTAAAAGTAACAATACAATTCACTTAACGTTGCTGGGGCATCACCTCAGTATAATTAAAAGTTATGGGTCAAAAGCCTCCTCGCTGTCCTGGCGGCCATAATTATCAAAATTCATTTTAAGTGGGCATACGCAAAATCCTTTGAAAGATAGGTGGGCATACGGCGTATGCCTGCATATGCCCTACACCAGTGGTTCTCAACCTTTTTGACTCCAAGGCCCCCTACTGTCCAAGACAATATTTGAAGGCCCCCTCGCCCCCCTCGTTTTTGTGTTGTTTCTACCCAGATTTCTTATTGGTAAGGGGTCATTCAGACCAAACTCAGTGGCAAGAATAGAACAGAACGCAGGAGTCTCAGGGTGCATTTTTAAAAGTTTGAACGCAGCGATCCTGCATAAGATGCTGAAAAACGGATGCAAAACATGTTCGGTGTAAAAGGCACCTTAGTCGCCAGTCCACGTGCTAGCAAGTGTTTTTAAGATATAAAATCTGTATTGGTTAATCGAATTGAAAAGCCTATTACTGCGCAATAATTTCAGTGTAAATGATCACGTCACATGCATTTTAAGAGTTGCATTGGCAATACACCTGCCAAGATGAATGATTTGAATGAGTTATTTTACATTAAGACTGTCAGTCTTAAAACTAAACTATAGCTTTCTTTCCTGCCTGACAATGTGCATTAAAATACGGCATCCTAGCAGTGTTAGTGCCAGATGTTTTGATAGGGGTTTGACAAGGAGCTAAAGTCTCACAGCATCTTTTCGTTTAAACAAATGACAAACTACTAAATCAGAAAAAGACAACAATTTTTTTAACAGTCTTTAGCTGTGATTTATTGGAAAGTCATTGTGTATGGTATCTCATGAATGTTATTAACATCTTAATGTCTAAAATTTGGTTTGCATGTGCATTAGTTTGAATAGAAAGTGGTAGATTGTGTGGTTAAATTAGTGGAAAGCTGCAAATCAGATGCAGATACAGAAATCTGGTTCTTGCAGGGCAGAAATCCATCCACGCAAATGGATGGATTTCGTAATCCCTGCGCGGGGGTGATGAGAGGAAACCGCTTATGTCAGATATGTACAGAGACCGTGCATTCACCTTCTTGTGTGACTTACTGTAAGGATCTAAAAGCACATCACAGGAAAACACGAGAGGGTGCTTCCACATGTTGTGCAGACATTTCCATAAACACATTTGGTTGAGGAAATTGATCGAAGGCTGTTTACTGTTTTCTTGTATCACTCAATCGGAATGACACATCTAACATAAAAAAGCACAGCCATTGCCTCTGACATAGGTGTTATTGTTAGTGATCTTGGCAAGTCACAATAGACTTCTGCTAAAGTCACAGGTGCAGGCCAAACATGGAGCAAAACTTTTTTTTAGCAAGACCAATACTTTTTTTTATGTTTTACAGTACATTGGAAAACAAACTGAACAATGGAAAGTTGAGAGCGACATAAATCAGTTCTCAATGGTTTATTCACTATTGATTTTTGTCTTGTTGATGGAGACCTAAACACTATACTCTACAGAAAACACAGAGCCTCCACCCTCCAGAGCACTGTAAAAATGTATGAATTTTAACATTTCTTAGTATTTGTTATGCCCATTTTTGGCTTTAATAACAGCATACACTCAAGCTGGCATGGACTCCACAAGTTTGTGCAAAACCTGATGATTGCCGTTATCTTTGCATGATTTGAAAATGTTCCAAAGGGCATTTTGTGCGCTTCAATGAAAGCAAAGTAGTCTAAACTTTGTATTAAGGAACTAAAGGGATAGCTCACCCAAAAATGAAAATTATTCATTCATTCATCCTTCCCATGACGTGTGGAACACAAAAAATAAAATTTGTTTAGCCTGTCACCATTCACTTTCCTCGCATATTTTTTCCCATGCAGTACAATGAAAGTCAATGTGACTGACGCAAACAAATTCATATGGGTTTGGAACAACACTGGGGTGAGTAAATGATAATAGAATTTACATTTTTGTTTGATGAATACAAATCCCTTTAACATGGTCAATGTCACAACTTTTATTACTTTTGATCAGTTG
The DNA here is from genome assembly GCF_019703515.2 of Myxocyprinus asiaticus. Lineage (NCBI taxonomy): Eukaryota > Metazoa > Chordata > Actinopteri > Cypriniformes > Catostomidae > Myxocyprinus > Myxocyprinus asiaticus. The sequence continues at coordinate 22,384,341 of NC_059344.1, forward strand.
ATTACTTTGGACCTACGTAGATATACAGTAGTGGCCAAAAATATTGGCGCTCTTGGTAAATATGCGCAAAGGCTGTGAAAACAAATCTGCATTCTCTAGAATTTTAATCTTTCATTCAAAAAATTCACAAAAATCTAACATTTAATTAAAATAAAACAATTGAAACAGGGGAAATATCTCATTATAAAATAAATATTTTTCTCCAAAACGCATTGGCCATAATTATTGGCACCTTTTATTTAATACTTTTTGCAACCTCCCTTTGCCACGATAACAGCTCTGAGTCTTCTCTTATAATGCCTAATGAGGTTGGAGAACACCTGGCAAGGGATCTGAGACCATTCCTCCGTACAGAATCTCTACAGGTCCTTCAAATTCAGATGTCCATGTTGGTGGACTCTCCTCTTTAGTTCACCCCACAAATTTTCTATGGGGTTCAGGTCAGGGGACTGGGATGGCCATGGCAGAACCTTGATTTTGTGGTCAGTGAACCATTTTTATGTTGATTTTGATGTTTGTTTTGGATCATTGTCCTGCTGGAAGATCCAACCAGGGCCTGAGACCATTGGTAAGCTTTCTGGCAGAGGCAGTCAGGTTTTGATTTTTTATCTGTTGGTATTTGATAGTCCATGATGCCATGTATCTGAACAAGATGTCCAGGACCTCTGGCAGAAAAACAGCCCCACAACATTAAAGATCCAGCACCACATTTAACCGTGGGCATTGGGTACTTCATCTCTGTGCGCGCCAAACCCATCTCTGGTGTTTGCTGCCAAAAAGCTCTTTTTTTTTGTTTGTTTCATCTGACCATAAAACCCTGTCACATTTAAAGTTCCAGTAGTTTCTGGCAAACTGAAGACATTTGAGTTTGTTGTTGGATGAGAGCAGAGGCTTTTTTTTTTCTTGAAACCCTCCCAAACAACTTGTGGTGATGTAGGTGAGGTCTGATATTGTTTTTTTTAGACTTTCTGACCCCAAGACCCAACTAATTACTGCAATTGTCCAGCTGTGATTTTTGGGAGATTCTTTGGCCTCTTGAACCATCCTCCTCACTGTACATGGAGACAATATAGACACACATTCTTTTCCAGGCTGATTCTTAAGATCTCCAGTTGATTGGAACTTCTTAATTATTGCCCTGATGGTGGAAATGGGCATTTTCAATGCTTTGGCTTATTTTCTTATAGCCACTTCCCATTTTGTGAAGCTCGACAACCTTTTGCCGAACATCAGAACTATATTCTTCAGTCTAACCCACTGTGATTGATGATTAAGGGAATTTGGCCTGTGTGTTACCTCATATTTATACCCCTGTGAAACAGGAAGTCATGGCTGAACAATTTCATGTTCCTAGTCACCCAGGTGCACTAAAAATGTAAAATATGAATGGGAATATACTTCAGATATATTTCACTCATAAGAATTTCCAGGGGTGCCAATAATTGTGACCAACATGTTTTGGAGAAAAATATTTAATAATTAGATATTTCCCCTCTTTAATTGTTTTACTTCAATTAAAGGTTAGATTTTTGTGAATTTTTTTAATGAAAGATCAAAAGGATAAACAATGCAGATTTCTTTTTACAGCCTTCTTTGATCATATTATCTAAGGGGGCCAATATTTTTGAATCTGAAATATTTCTTAATGTTAAAGGAATATTCTGGGTTCAATTCAAGTTAAGCTCAATCGACAGCATTTGTGGCATAATGTTGTTCGCCACAAAAAAATAATTTTGACATCCCTTCTATGCTTTAAAAAGCTAAAATTGAGGTTCCAGTACAGCACTTACAATGGGGCCAATTGTTGATTGGATTAAAAGGCAGAAATGTGAAGCTTACACATTTTTAAAAGCACTTAAATTAATTCTACTGTTAAAACTTGTGCATTGTTTGAGCTGTGAAGTTGTTTAAATAGTAATTTTTACATTCGTTTTAAGGTTAACCATGTTGCGTCATCATGGTTAACAAATTTGTAGAATTGGCTTTAACTTTACACAGATAAGTTCAGTAAGCGATTTTATCACACTAAAATCAAGTTAACATTCATATTGTTTACACCTTGTGGCTATACTTTTGTAACAGTGAGTATTTTAACTTTTATGGATTGTCCTCATTCATTTCCATTGTAAGTGCCTCAATGTAACCCAGATTTTCGCTTTTTTTTTTTTTTTTTTTTTTAAAGAAAAGGAGGGACAAGTGGAAATGAATTGTGGTTATCAACATTTTGCCACAAACGGCATCAATTGAGCTAAACTTGTATTGAACCTGGTATATTCCTTTAAACATATTTGATGTACCCCACCATATTTTCTAGACAATATCTATGTAGCTAGTTGGCATTTATGGCAATAATACCTGGATATTAAGGACCCTCCTCAACATTTTCATGAAAACACTCGATATGTCCATTTACGCAAAAGTTTTAATAACTAAGGCAAGACAGAAAAGATGATCAAGGCAACTTATATTATTTCAAGTGATAAAATAAAGAGATTGAAACATAAATATTAAAAGAAACACTTTGGACACACCATGTTAAATAAAACATCACCTCTATAGTCATTTGCTGCATATTCAAAATAAAAGTAAGCTGTTATCTACCAGTATAATCCATAAAACATTATCACCATCAAAATAATTTTGTGTTCCAAATGTAAATATCCTCTGTGGCAATGGCAAACTGGGGTTATGACATCAGAGGTAAACTGAGGCTCGATAACACTCAAATATTTTTTAACTGAAATGTTCTTCCATAGCATCCATTTATACTATAAGGAATAGAGTTATGTGCTCTATTCAGTCTGCATTAGCACATGCAGCTGCTGTCGAACAACAGTAGTATTGAAGGAGGACAAGAAGCGAGGTAATGGACCTCTGAGAAGTTCTTCCAAAGGTACAAACTGCAGGAGCTGCCTCCCCTGTTCAAGTTTAATTCTCTTCATCTTCTCCATCACGTCCTGAAGGATGTCCAGAAGCTGGGGTAGGGCTGAAGGCCGAGAGAATCCCATACACAGAAGTGCAGCAGGGGGCCAACCAGATGAGCAACGGAATGTGATGTAATGGAAGCACAGGTGGAGTGTGAAAACCAGGCCAGCAGTGAAGCGCGTTAAGGCGGAACATAAAGGAATCACCAGGGCTGAACCATGATGCTGCTTCTGCAGAGCACAAAGCAAACTGTTCAGAAGCTCAAGTTGACAGTCTGGTTGTCCATCGTGCAATGTGGAGTCTTGCACTTCACAATATGAGGGTCCTTGCAAGAATTCTGGCTGAATCGTTACTCTTACAAGTGTGATGTCACACCAAGACCGGCTTCCCAGCACCAAACATGATGTGACATCAGGATGGCTGCATATCTCAGATAAGATGTCTACAGGGGAGTATGTGCTGCAGGACCTACATGCTGGCACAGCTGCTTTTCCCTTCGGGTTCTTCTCTAGGGCTTCATTCAGGAAGTCTAGCAATTCTTGATCACAGAAGGTGGAACTACACACTTTTGGCAAGGCAGCTCCTTCGAGGACAAACCAGGCTCCCAAATCACACTCATTCAATGGGCCACTAAGTACAATCTCACATCCTTCTGTCCCCACAAGATGCCCCTCTATAAACGCCCCATAAGTTCCTTGGGCAAGTCGCTGCTTCCATCCCTGAAGCTGCATCTCCTTGCGCTGATTGAAAGAGCCCATTTGCTTTCGCTCATACGGCTTTACCCATCCGGCCACCCCACCGCGGCAAACCCAGTTCTTTCGAGGAAGAAATTGGACATTGAAGCGTTTCGTATAAAACTCGGCAGCACACACCCTGAGCTGGTCCAATTGCCTGCGCTGTTCTACACTCATACATGCAAAAAGCCTGAGATTCTCCTGAATTGTGTGAACTTGCAATGCATGGAAAAAACTGCATATTTCTTCATGTTGACTGAGAAATGAGTGTGGAATGCAGCGATGTGTAAAGAGCGCTGTTGTGGATGCCAAGTCTGGTCCATAATTACGGATTAACTTTGAGAGCAATGGCCGTATTGATTCTTTGGCCTGATAGTCCAAACACACAACATAAAGTTCTGAATTTCCAGATTTGCTGGTGCCTGGCTTGAAGACATTCACGGAACGGAAGCAGCAAGCAAGGAGATAGAGTAGACAGACTGATGAGTGTTCAAATAGCGTGAACATCTTCAGAACAAATGAGCCGCCGGTCCCCAACAGCAGCAGTGCACAAACTGCTTCACAATATTGTAGCGGAGCAACTAAGCTCTCCTGCTCCCCTGGGTCACCCTGACAGTCAAAGCTTCCATCTGCCGTAACCAAATCTACACTGCGCATGTTACTGACAAATCTCGGTAGCTCCAGCAGATGCTTCTGAAGCATTATGTCACCTGTGTTGTCAGATCCAAAGAACCACCAAGGCAGAGTGTGTACAATTAATCTGTCATCCGTTATAGTGCAACCACGTCCGTTGGCTTCGTAGTATGGATTTAGTGTGTTTGCAATCCAGTTCCAGTCACAGTGCAAGCCGCTCGTCTTAAGGAAGTGATTCAGAGCTGATATGAAGGCTCCAGGAGCTTCACAGAGGTGTATGGAGTTCAACTCACCACTCATTAATGCACTGTCAGGTAAAAGTTTAAAAGAGCCTAAGATCTCGTAGAACTTGGCCCAAGCCTGTGTGCAGAGTTCTGCATTGGCAGTGGAGCGAAGATGGGCTGTAATGGTACCTGCTCGGTTGGTGGAACAAGTATGCTGGTGCCATATCGAGAGGTCTTTATCACTGAGTTGATTCTTCACCTCATTAAGTGATTGTTTCAGAGCTTGCAAACGTGGGTGACTTACAGGAGGATCACAGAGCACCACATTTGGGTCTGGCAAGGTCCACTGTCCTCCAGAGGGGGGAACATACCCTCTAACCTTGCTGAAGAGTTGGTGCACCTCTGCAAGTATCTCCTCATCAGAAGTTTCAGGGGCTTCTGCCTTCTCTGGTGGCAATCTTTTTCTCACTCCCTGGCCCCTCTTCATGATTTGAATATTTGTTGAACGACATAAATCAATCACAAAACTGTAGAAGAAAAAAGACTATCATGAGCACTATGACAGGGCAGAATATGTGCTAATTTTATAAAATACAACTGAGATGTCTGCTGAAACATTTCCAGTGGTTTTCTACCGATACTTCTTAATGCATAATTGCATTAAAATGACTGGCTTAGCAAGTCTTACACATGCTATTCTGCGTGCATGATAGTGTCATATTATTTATTTATAAAGTGCACGCGTCGATGCAAATCTTGCAGGCAACGGCACAAAGTGCATGCACACAGTCACAGTGACTTTAGGGTCACTGATTTATTATTATGTCGTTTTATACCATGTAATATCGTTAAAAAAAACAAACAAACAAAAAACATTTAGATTATGACGGTTCACCTTTATTCCATTGACGCACCACTTGCATTAACTTTAACACGTTGCACGTGACGTTATAATTTGTCCCTTGTCATTATCTGCCTTGGACAAATCAGAGAAAACGCTTAACGAAACATTTATAAAACAGGTGTGTTTATTCTGAGAAACTTCTCCCTGCTGTTGCAAATGTCTCTTACATTCTGGCTAGTTAGCAAAATAGCTAACAGGCTACGATATCTTAGACATGACAATAAAAGCACCGGTCAAATATTATGCTGCTTTTATGGAATGAATATTTGTATTATGAGCCGCATTTTCCATTCATCAACTGAATGCACACGGGAGACACTCAGCAAGAGCTGAAAGAGAAACGCTGTAGTTGCTACTGGAGTGGCTAGTTTGGGGAAGGCTTGCAGGAAAATACGATGTCAATTACGGCCTGTTAAATGTAACTATATCTCCAGGGGGAAATGCTCTGTATGGGGTTCCGATGTTGCATTAACGTTTTTACAAGCACTTCGCTCTCAAAATACCAATAGAATGAGATCTGTTTGTGCTTACCGACCTCAGCAAAGATTCTCGCTTCCTCACGCACGACTGTGTGAGTGTGCTGCATCACTCACTTATGTTGTGACAGGAGGAGGAGTGACTTGCAGCAAATTATATTGAAATGAATGTGTTTTTGATTGATTGGTTTAATTTATTTGTTTATTTTAGAAATTATCATCAGCTGTTCGGACATGTCATGTACCCTTTTCATTATCTCTCTCTCTCACACACATTGTGTGTGTGTGTGTCTGTGTGTGTGAGAGAGAGAGTGTGTGACAAAAATAACAACGATAACATCTCACTGACCTCATTTAGCTGTCAACTTTTCTACTAAACATATTTGCTCTTAGTGTATAGCACTGGAGCCACAGCACTAATAAGAGATACTGTACATTTGTAGGAATGAGTGTTTAATTGTGTAGTGTAAAGTTTAGTATATGCATGGCATGATTTTAATTATAGTGATCCAGTTTGGATCTTCAGATGTTTCTTTCTTAACTACAAGTTCTTTGTATAGTTGTAAATCATAACCTAAATCAAAAGACTACAGTCTATTATTGTGTACAGAAAACAACAAGTCCATCTCAAGCTGTATTTAAGTATTTCAATCCAAGGTTTTAGAGAAAAACCTATAGAAAACAATAATAATAATAAAAAATTGTTTTGCATGATTTACAGCTTGTTTATTGCACTTTCTATTGTACTTTTCATTCCATTACTTTCCATTTATTGTATTTTCTTTAAAGGAATATTCCGTGTTTCAATACAAGTTAAGATAAATCAACAGCATTTGTGGCATAATGTTGATTAAATAATATAGGCTCGTCCCTATTTTTTTTTTTTTTTTTTAAGTCAAGGTTACAGTGAGGTACTTACAATGGAATTGAATGGGGCGAAATGCTTGAGGGTTTAATGGCAGAAATGTGAACCATACAACTTTATAAAAGCACTTACACTAATTCTTCTGTTAAAACCGGTGTATTATTTGAGATATAAAGTTGTCTGAATCGTCATTTTTGCGGTAGACTACTAAATAGTGTCACTCCCAAAAACAATACAGAGCAGGTGGCGCAGCTGTAAATACCTAAAGAATTGAGATCTGGGAATCTCAAAATGTTGAAACAAATTCTCAAAGGATCTCAACACTCCACTCTCATATATGTCACCGAGTGTAATAACCCCCCTCACAATCCAGTCTGACCAGCAGAAAGGGGACTTATTAATACATAATTTAGTGTTCAGCCATATGCTTCAGGCAACATTTAAATAAATGTCTGAATTAAACACTCTGGACACTTTTGTCCATACCGAGTGCAAATGAGAGATTACGGGGAGTAATTTAATTTTTCCGATTAGTTTGATAGAAAGGCTTTGCAATGGCAAAATAGGGGCAAGAACTTCCTGTTCAATACAAAACCAGGGAGGGGCTCTCTCAGGTGGAAGTGACCAATGAGCCAAATGTCTGAGACTGAATGCATAATAGTAAAACAAAATCTTGTGTAGGCCTTGCCCACCTTTGTCAATCGGCCTATGCAACTTATTAAAATGCAATCTGGGACACTTACCATTCCAAATGAAGGACTTCGCTATGCTGTCAAATTGTTTGAAATAAGAGAGGGGGTCATTTACAGGGAGAGATTGTAGCAGGTAATTGAATTTTGGAATACAATTCATTTTAATAACATTAACCTTCCCAATCATAGATAAATGTAATGAGGCCCACCTGACCACATCACTCGAAAACCTTTTTATTAAGGGGTCAAAATTAACTCAAACTAAAATCAGACAAATTTGCTGGGAATAAAATACTCAAATACTTAATTCCCTGTTTGGGCCACTGGAAGGCATCCAGCTGAAAAGCCGTTACTGGACAGTACGCTGTCAGAGCCAAAGCTTCGGATTTAGACCAATTAACTCTGTATCCTGAGAAATTAGAAAAGGAATTAATAAATTCTGTGGAGGCAAGGCATAGATCTAGTAGGGTCAGAGACGAATAATAAAATATCATCTGCGTAAAGCAAAAGCTTATGCGCCACACCTCCCGCCATCACCCCTGGAAAATCATCCTTATCACGGCTGCTAATGGTTCCAGGGCAAGACAGAACAATAAGGGGGAAAGAGGGCAACCCTGCCGGGTGACCCTATCCAGAGTAAAATAATCTGAAATTAATCCATTTGTTTGTACCGCTGCTACAGGGTGTCTATAAAGTAACTTGTTCCATCCAATAAAAGTATTTCCGAACCCATACATTTCCACAACCTTAAAATAATCCCATTCTACCATATCAAACGCCTTTTCGGCGTCAAGTGAGATGGCAGCGACCGGAGTCTGATCATTCGCCACTGACCACATGATATTGATAAAATGCCTAATGTTGTCAGAAGAGCTACGGCCTTGAATAAACCCCACCTGATCTATATGTATAAGATGTCATAACTTAATTTGTTAGCCAGAATATTTGACAATTTTTACGTTTAGCTGAATCAGGGAAATTGGACTGTAACTCTTACATTAGCTTGGATCTTTGTCCTTTATGAATCAGACTCATCCCTTCAAGATCTATAAAAAAAGCCCTGATCATCAACATTAGGTGCGTAAATATTAGCCAAAATCAACCTTTGCCCCTGAATTTCTGCTAAAACAATAATGACTCTTCCTAATTTCTCTTTAATCTGTTTGAGACATTTGAATTGTAGATGCTTACTGTAACACTTCTCAGTGGAAGGAGGAGGCGAGAAGCAGATTTCCTGGTTCAGATAAGCGTTTTATTCTCCTCACTGCAGCAAATGCACTCATTCAGGGCTCTTACACTGTTCAATGACTCACTCTAAAAATATACAAACTGCCTCACAAAATTAAACTCCTGACTCAATAATAAACTCTTGGCTTCACAATTGGCTCTCTGGGGCCCAGACTCTCTCTCTCGTCTACCTGTGGTGTGGCTCCATTTATGCCTCTCTCCCCGTGCTCACTGAAATTAGAGACAGGTGTTAGACATAATTTAACTCAGGTGTAAGCGCCCTTACCGCTTTCTCTCTCTCCGGAGAGATGCTTGACCACGCCCCCGCTGCCACATATCCCCACCGCCGACTCAGGCCGGGGTGGCATCCGGCCTGCCTACCACTCCCCCCCCCATATTCCTGGAAAGGAAGTCGGCGACAGCCATCTGCGCTCCCGGTCTGTGGACCACCTTAAACTTAAACGGCTGAAAAGCCAGATACTAACGGGTGATCCGCGCATTGGTATCTTTCATGCGTTGGAGCCACTGGAGTGGGGCGTGATCGGAACAGAGGGTGAAGGCCCGCCCCAACAGGTAGTATCGGAGAGTGAGGACCGCCCACTTGATGGCGAGACACTCCTTTTTCACGGTGCTGTACTTAGTTTCCCTCAACGAGAGCTTACGGCTAAAGTACAGCAAATATAAATAAACTCTTGACTCAATAATAAACTCTTGGCTTCACAATTGGGTCTGTGGTGCCCAGGCTCTCTCTCCCTTCTAGCTGCGGTGTGGCTCTATTTATGCCGCTCTCCCCGTGCTCACTGAAATTAGAGACAGGTGTTAGACATAATTTAACTCAGGTGTAAGCGCCCTTACCGCTTTCTCTCTCTCCGGAGAGATGCTTGACCACGCCCCCGCTGCCACACTTATTTATCAGTGTAATGACTCCCCTGCTCTTACTTGAGCCAGCACTAAAGAAAACATGTCCACCCCATTTCTTCCCAAATTTTTCAGCTTCTAGCAGGGAAAGATGCTTTTCTTGAAGAAACATTATATCATATTTCTTACGCTTAAGAAAAGAAATAACCTTCCTTCTTTTTATGGGGTGCCCCAGCCCATTCACAGTGCACGTGGAGAGAGACAGTCCGCTCATATTAACATTTTACGTTTTGACATATGAGAAAAAATATATTGTGTGTCAAAAACAAAATTATAAAGATCACATTCCAACATTAGTGCAACAATCAAACCCCGAACTTCCCCCAGAAACAAACAAACAGAAAAAAGTAAAATGTGCGCATTAACCCCGCTCACTACAGCGCCAACAAGCGTCCATCCCTCTAAACTCAAACAGTCTATGTACGCCTACGAGAGTCCCCACGACAACTTTGTTGTCGTATTGCTCAAGTCCAGTGATTCTATAAAAATTTTGTGAGACAGAGTTCCACAACAAAAGATAATCTATAAAACAAACTCCAGCCAATAGGTGGAATAAACACAAAGTTTGTGTAGACAATGTGTAGATTAATCCACATGACTGTCCCAGAGGTGTGTTATTCCACAAAAATAAACAAAAATAAACAAAAAAGGCACTCAGTTTCCTCGAACAGTCAAGTGAATGTTCAGTGAGTCGGTCCATTCAGCTACAACGTGAGTACCACAAAATAACTTACTCAGTCCATTGACTTTATGAAGTACATCGCTTGCTGTGGGCATGTGAATGTTTTACGTCCATCCTTAGCATCTGTTCTCAGTTTGGTCGGGAATAGTGACCTTCCGTTGATGTAGAAGTTTCTTGCATTCCTTGAATCGATCACGTTTATCTTCTTATCACTTGTCGAAATCGCAAAGTCTGGGAACAAGAAAATGCTGTGGTTCTTCCAAGAAAGCCTTCCTTTACTCCTCACCTCGTGTAACACAAGATCTTTATCAGATGATGTCAGAAATTTAGCCAGAATTGATCAGGGTCTGTCTCCCTCCACGGATCGCCGAGCAGGAACCCTGTGAGCTCGCTCAATTTACAACTTATGGGCTGCTATGTTGAGAAGATTCGTAAAGAGCCCGTCCAGGAATTTCACCATGTCCTGTCCCTCTACTCCCTCTGGGACTCCTACGATACAGACGTTATTCCGCCGGCTACAGTGTTTCATGTCCTCCAACTTCTCCCAGACATGCTCCGAATCCACCTTGGTTGCTAGCGGATTAGCAGATAATTCCCTCTCTGATGACAGGTAATTGATCCATTTCTCGACATCCCCCACTCTTGTAACCACATCAGTGAACTTCGCTTCCATGGCAGTGATCGATCGACGTATCACTGCAAGATCCTCCAAGTTAGCAACGACCTTCGTCAGCATTGTTGACAGGTTCAGCATATCCCGCCGCATTTCCCGCACCTCTCCGACCAAATCGTCTCTCAGCTTGAGCACGTAAGTGTCTTTTAATGTCTCCAGCCCGAGGATTTTTAATTCTCTGACATATTTTCCAACTAGAGCAGTTATGGTGAGTGTATCAAATCTCACCTGTTTATGTCATAAAAAGTAATAAGTTAATACTAGCAAAGTGCGCAGAGCTCGCCGTTCACACATCCGATCCTCGCATGGTGCCACATGGTGTCACAGTGTGACAATCCCCCCCCCCACGAAACAGTGAGTATTTTAACATTTATGGATTGGCCCCCATTCACTATCATTGTTAGTACTTCACTGTAACAATGATGTTTGATTTATTTCAAGAAAAGGAGGGGCAAGTCTAAATAATTTTTATGGTAATCAACATTATGTCACAAATGCTGTCGATTGAGCTTAACTTGCATTGAAACTCGGAATGTTCCTTTAACTTCTTTTATTTTACATGCCTGTATTACAGTATGTTAGTACTGTACTTGAATGATGAACATTTACTGTTATAATAAACTTTGGATGTCTGTACACACAAATAATTTTATTTTATTTGTCCATTGTGTTGGTGGGGCAGACACCACTATAATAATCATAATGATTTAAGAATCCTATGCATTTATAACTATTATTTGCATTAATAATGTGCATGTGTACAGATGCATGCAGAAATTTGTGCAGTTTGCTATCGCATTGAAGGTTGTGTGTATTTGTGTGTTTTAAGACATTGTGTCTCTTGAACAAACACTCACACACACAGAAACATGCTGCACTATTTGTTTAGCGAGGTACACCATTCAAGTCTTTGATTTATGTCACAGTATGTCTTACAACAAATTGCATTTTAATGAACAAAATATATTGAATTCAAATCATTTGACATACAATAGGAAAAGGTAAAATATTGCAGCTAAGTGTGAGGAATATGTGTGTGTGTGAGTGTGCATGTGTTCAGAGATAAGAGCGATGCAGAGAAATTCCCCCTGGCTCAGCATATTTGAAGTTTGTGGCTGTATATGTGCCCGTGTGAGTGTGAATTTAAGGCACAGTAATCTGCCAGAGTCAGATTATTTCTATGGAGATGACAAACTGCTCGGGTGAATGGAGCCAAGTATTGCCATGGTGACAGGCATATCTTGACCTTATTGCTGAGCCTTGCAAAGTAATTGCCCAACTAAATCAAAAATAGGCTCAAGGAGAGGATTCCGACCTCTGCATAAGGTGTATAAGTGAGAGAGAATGGAAGCAATCATGAGGGACATATAAGCAAAAATCTTGGTTGCAGCAAAATAATAAAACAAAAGACATTATTGAGATATTAGTGTCAGAATGAATAGCATTTAGATGACCACAACAGAGCTGAGCTGATGTGTGGGTGCTGTCATGCATAAATGTTCTGCTCAAGTGTGTTCATTGAAGTGAGGGTGCTTGTGCTTGCATGTGCGTTCAGCTGTCTCATATGAGTGTGCATTCATGTGTACAGTATGAGAGCTGTGTTAAAGTTAGCACACTTAGATATGTTGAAATAACTGGATTAGAAAGCAGAATGATTACAGGAGAAAAGGGTAATGAGAACGCTCAGTAGTCCAGGAGAGCGTAATATTTCTTAAACTTAATTTCACATTATTGCACTCTACGTGTTCTGTTCTCTCTCTCTCACAGGCAAGCACGCGCGCGCACACACACACACACACACTTCTCTTCTATGCGCTTTTCTTAACCAGTGAATTGATTGTTCTTGAACAACAGCTGTCCCAGTGAGTAGAAATAAAGTGAGATAGGACAAGATGGTAACCGGAAGGTTGCTGGTTTTATCCCTGCACAGATTGAGCCATGAGTTATCACCACTGTACCCTTGAGCAAGGCACTTAACCCTAGGTTGCTCCAGGGGGGACTGTCACTGTAATAAATGAACTGAGAGTCACTTTGGATTGAAGTATCTGCTAAACGACCACTACCTACCCATAGGAGTCTTTATCTAGTTCCATGTGGAAAGGCCATGACACATTGAGTCCCTCAGAGGTGAGAGAGACTGTTAATGTGATGGGTAGTGTTTTTGAAGAGCATTAAGAATACATATAAACTGTTTTAGTGCAAACTACCTCTTTATCTATTTATTTATTTATTTATTTATTTTTGCTTTGTCTTCTCACATCCCAGGTTTAATTACTTACAAATAATTGTATTTTATCACAAAGGTTTTACAGTATTTGGTGTGTGTGTGTGTGTGTGTGGTGAAAATAACATTTCTTGAGCTGTTTGGAGATTAGAGAGCAGAGTACAGATTCCCTGCCGCAAGGAATTTGGCACTGTCAAACAAATAATGGGAGCGCGTTGAGAAAAGCTGTTTGCCATAAACAGAGGCTCCTCCTTGTGCAAAAGACAGAGAATTGACTCCCTGCCACCAATGATCCTGTACTTTATTCTGAAATGACCCAAAATGTTAATAATGTACAATGTTTATATTGTATAATGTTAAAAGTTTTTTTTAGTTTTGCCTATTTTTTTCTTCTTCTGAGATATTACTGTGAAAATATAAAACATTTTCAAGATGAAACAGTATCTTTGGCTGTATTTTTTCAAAACTCTAATATTATCTTGCCATTTTACAAATATGTTTGCTATATAAAACAAATTTGCTAAAGATGAAGAAAACATCTCATGGGAATTGTATATCACTCTACTTGAATATTCTTTTCCTGCCCCCTTTTCTCTTTGTACTTATTTTTGTGTTTTTAGATACTTTTCCTACACAACTTCTCTAGCTATAACATCAAGAAAGATATTTCCAGTGAGGTTTTGGGAAAAGTTACATGAAAATGAATGATGACGTTTGATTTCTCTAAGGGTTAGGTTTGGGGTATAGGGAGAGGATTAGGTGACAGAACATTTCATTAGCTCAGAATAAAAACAATAGGAGTCAACAGTAAGTCCCCACCATGATAAAGCAAGCAAAAAAATGTCTCTCTATTTCTCTCTCTCTTTCTCTCTCTCTCTCTCTCTGTGTGTGTACATGTTTTTACTACATTGTGGGGACCAAATGTCCCCACAAGGATAGTAAAACCTGAGATCACCTACCTTGTAGGGCCCAGCCAGCAGGCTCCACGAGGGAAATGGCTTATTAAACATATTTGTGAAGGCGGTCGATAAGGAGGACACAGGAGGCAGGTTGCTCCACTCACAGGTAAGGATTTTAATGACCACCCTTCAGCGCTCACAGCTTCACACACTAATCTCTTCAGCTTCACAATAAATTCTTAGCTTAACAATAATAATCTCTTCAGCTTCACAATAATAAATTCTTAGCTTCACAATAATAATCTCTTCAGCTTCACAATTATATCTTTCTGGACCCAGGCTCTCTCTCATCTGCTGGTTGTGTGGCTGCTTTTATGCCGCTCTCCCCATGCTCACTGGAATTAGAAACAGGTGTTAGGCATTATTTAGCTCAGGTGTAAGTGTTCTTACCACTTTCTCTCTCTCCGGATGGGCGCTTGACCATGCCCCCGCTGCCACATACCCCACCGCCCGACTCAGGCCGGGGAGCCATCCGGCCTGCCTACCACTCCCCCCCACCCCTCCCCCCCCATTTCTGGAAAGGAAGTCAGCGACAGCCATCTGCGCCCCCGGTCTGTGGATCACCTTGAATTTAAAAGGCTGGAGAGCCAGATACCACCGGGTGATCCGCGCATTGGTATCCTTCACGCGGTGGAGCCATTGGAGTGGGGTGTGATCCGAGCAGAGGGTGAAGGCCGGCCCCAGCAGGTAGTACCGGAGAGTGAGGACCGCCCACTTGATGGCCAGACACTCCTTCTCCACGGTGCTGTACTTTGCCTCCCTTAAGGAGAGCTTAGAGCTGATGTACAGCACCGGGCGCTCCTCCCCCCCCACCACCTGCGAGAGCACAGCCCCCAGTCCTCTGTCTGAAGCGTCCGTCTGCAATTCAAAAGGGAGAGAGAAGTTAGGTGCATGCAAAAGCGGCCCCCCTCAAAGTGCGGCTTTAACCAACGAGAATGCCTGTTGGCACTGCTCCGTCCACTGGACCAGGTCTGGAGCCCCCTTTTTAGTGAGATCAGTCAGCGGGCTGGTGACGTCTGAATAATTAGGCACATACCTCCTGTAATAGCCAGCCAGCCCCAGGAACTGTCTTACCCCCTTTTTGGTCTTGGGACTCGGGCAGGTCGCAATTGCCGCAGTTTTGTCAATTTGGGGACACACCTGCCCGTGGCCCAAGTGGAACCCCAGATACTGTATCTCCACCCGCCCAATTGCGCACTTCTTGGGGTTTGCTGTGAGCCTCGCCTGTCGCAGCGATCTCAGAACCGCCCTCAGATGCTGCATATGCCGCTGCCAGTCATTGCTATAAATGATGATGTCATCTAGATAGGCAGCGGCATAAGCCAAATGCGTTCTGAGGATTCGGTCCATGAGACGCTGAAACGTAGCCGGGGCCCCAAACAAACCGAACGGAAGCATCACATATTGGTGCAATCCAAACAGCGTGGAGAAGGCTGTTTTTTCACGGGAAATTGGTGTCAAGGGGATCTGCCAATAACCATTTGTCAAATCCAGTGTCGAATAAAATCAAGCAGTACCTAACCAATCAAGCAACTCATCAACGCGGAGCATTGGGTATGCATCAAATTTAGACACCACGTTGACTTTTCTATAATCCACACAGAACCGTACAGAACCATCGCTCTTGGGAACTAGAACAACCGAGCTGGACCAATCACTGTGGGATTCCTCTATTACCCCCATATCGAGCATTGCATCCAATTCCTCCCGAACTATTTCCTTTTTGTGTTCGGGCAAGTGATAGGGACGGCTACGTACCACCAGTCCCGGTTCGGTCTCAATGTGGTGCTGGATGAGGTTTGTATGACTCAGTAGAGGGGAGAACACGTCTGTAAATTCTTGTTGCAACTTGGCAACCCCTGCGAACTGGTACGGTGAGAGGTGGTCTCTGCAAGTGTCCGGAGTGTTCTGATTAGGTTTTTTTATTCACCTCTGGCCTGCGCTTTCACCCTCTCCGGAACTACCGTAGCCAACGTCACAGGGACCGCCTCCCTCCACAATTTCAGGAGGTTGAGGTGATATATTTGATGTGCTCCCCCTCTATCTGTTCGCTTTACCTCAAAATCGAGATCCCCCACTCGTCATGTGACCTCAAAGGGCCCTTGCCACTTGGCGAGTAATTTGGAGCTCGATGAGGGGAGTAATACGAGTACCTTATCTCCCGGTGCAAATTCACGCAGGCGAGCTCCCCTGTTATACAGTCGGCTCTGTCGTTCTTGAGCTTGGAGCAAATTCTCCTGTGTTAGTTGCCCCAAGGTGTGGAGTTTTGCTCTAAGATCAAGAACGTACCTGATTTCGTTTTTGCTATCTGATGGTCCCTCCTCCCAAGCTTCGCGGATGACATCAAGCACCCCATGCGGGCGCCGCCCATACAGCAGCTCGAACAGGGAAAACCCCAAGGAAGGCTTGCAGGACCTCTCATACTGCAAATAACAGGGGGTCGAGCCATTTATCCCAATTTCTGGCATCCCCGTGCACAAACTTACGAATTAAGAACTTAAGGGTTATATTAAATCGCTCGACCAGGCCATCTGTTTGTGGATGGTAAACGCTGGTGCGGATTGACTTAATGCCCAATAATTCGTACAACTCAAGTAGTGTCTGTGACATATAAGTTGTGCCCTGATCAGTAAGGATTTCTTTCAGAATCCCCACCCAGGAGATTATTTTGAAGAGTGCTTCCGCAACACTGCATGCTGAGATGTTGCGCAAAGGCACTGCTTCCGGATATCGCGTTGCATAATCCACTAGCACTAATACAAAGCGGTGTCCGCATGCTGTCCGCTCTAATGGCCCGATGAGGTCCATGCCAATTCTCTTGAAGGGGACCTCAATGAGTGGAAGTGGGCGCAATAGCACTTTTGGGGTGGCCGGTGGATTCACCAGCTGACATTCACAGCATGCCGCACACCACCTGCGGACATCGCCACCAATGCCTGGCCAATAAAAATGGGCTATTAAGCAGTTCAGTGTCTTTCTTTCCCCTAGGTGACCTGCCATCGGATTATAGTGAGCCGCCTGGAACACCATTTCCCGGTGGCTCCGTGGTATTAAGAGCTGGGTTGTATCTTCCTTTGTTTGAGCATCCTGCGTCACTCTATACAACCGCTCGTTTATAATCGAAAAATAGGGATATGAAAGTGCGACGCTCGGTCGGAGTTGTTGACCATCAACCACTCTCACTTGGTCGAAGGCGTGCTTGAGGGTTTCGTCTCATGACTGCTCCAAAGGGAATTCCCTTCGGGAAATACCCTGAGGATGGGAGGGGCTGTAGCCTCTCCCCCCCTCAAGTCATCTTGACGTAGAGCTGACGAAGATGCCCCCGGCTCGCCTCCCCCGCTAGAGCATCGCACACTTCACATCCCACTGCTTTTACGCTGGACCCATCCGCACATATTCCCTTTAATACATTCCGAAATTCAGGCCAATTAGTCTCCAGAATCAGCGGATGGGTGAGGCTGGAACTAACCGCGGCCTCCACTCTATGTTTTGTTCCCCGAAATTTAATTGCAAGGGTCACCACAGGGTATTTGTGAATATTCCCATGCACACACTTCACCCTCACTGTTTTAGCTGTGCCCAATGCCCCATGTTGAACCAAACGTAGGTGGATAGTGGTTTGATTACAACCTGTGTCCACCAAAACTTGGTGAGTACCCCCCTTGATTCTTACCGGTACCCGGTATGCTCTGGCTTGGTTGTGGGCAGCCTGCAGGGCGTCGGGGATCGAGACCACCGTCCCCAGCTCCATCACGGGGCATTGATCCTAGAAGTGTCCCGGATCCCCGCAACTCCAGCAGGCCGGCCCAGACGCCACGCCTGCACCTGCGTCGGCGAACACTTCCACCTGATGGGGAGAGCAGCGGGGCACTGTAGAGGCAGGGATGTGTGCCCACCACCTCGCGCGGGGAACTGGCCGCGGTGGCGGAGCTCCTCGCCTCCGCGGGGCAGGAACGGGCTCTGGAGAGAGAGCAGAGTGAGTGGGAGGGGGAACACACAGGGGGAGGGGAAGAGAGAGAGAGAGAAGAAGAGGGCTCTTCCGCCCTTGAGTACGCCGCCATATGGTCCTCCTCCAGTCGGACTCCTTCCTCCAGCGACGCCGGGCGGTGGCACTGGACCCACTCCGCCATTCCCTTTGGCAGTTGAAGGATCAGCTGTTCCAGCACCACTCGGTTGACCACTACCTCGATGTCGTGAGTCCCTGCCAGCAGCCACTTCCGGCACGCATCTCGGAGCCATTGGGAGAACGCAAACGGGCGGCCGGTCCTCTCCAGCTTCAGGGTTCTGAAGAGCTGGCGGTACTGCTCTGGACTGCGGCCAACCCTTTGCAGTATAGTCTTCTTTAGATCCTCATAAGCCAGGAGGTTAACCGCCGGCAGTTGTTGCGCCGCGAGCTGGGCTTCCCCGGACAGCAACGGAAGGAGTCTGGCAGCCCACTGCTCACGCGGCAAGCCCCAGATCTCCGTGGTTCGCTCAAAAAGTTCAAGGAAGGCCTCTGGGTCATCTTCCACCCCCATCTTTAAGAGTGTGGGTGGGGGCAGGGGGCTGTGGCTGTCTGGGGTCATGGCCAGGGCTCTCTCCTGGCTGAGGAGGCTCCGGATCATGTGCCGGTCCTCTGCTTGAGCTCGTAGAATCTCAAAGAACCGGCGGTCTTGTTCTTGGCGCAGCTCAAGCAGGGTTTGTTGGTGAGTTTGATGCAGGCTGGCAAGGGACTGGAGGACTTTGGCCAACTGGGTGGAGGGCTCCATGGGGCGTACTTCCAACTTCGGATCCCGGGTTTCGGCACCAGTGTGAAGGCGGTCGATAAGGAGGACACGGGAGGCAGGTTGCTCCACTCACAGGTAAGGATTTTAATGGCCACCCTTCAGCGCGCACAGCTTCACACACTAATCTCTTCAGCTTCACAATAAATTCTTAGCTTCACAATAACAATCTCTTCAGCTTCACAATAATAAATTCTTAGCTTCACAATAATAATCTCTTCAGCTTCACAATAATAACTTTCTGGACTCAGGCTCTCTCTCATCTGCTGGTTGTGTGGCTGCTTTTATGCCGCTCTCCCCATGCTCACTGGAATTAGAAACAGGTGTTAGGCATAATTTAGCTCAGGTGTGAGCGCCCTTACCTCTTTCTCTCTCTCCGGATGGGCGCTTGACCACGCCCCAGCTGCCACAATATTAAACAATGTTTTTTTGAAAATGTAAAAATGCAAAAAGGTTTAGGGTTAGGGTTAGGGGATAGAAATTATTCTAGATCTGTAAAAAATACATAAAATGCAAGGAAGTCTATGGAGAGTCCCCACAATGATATAAAAACAAGTTTGTGTGTGTGTGTGTGTGTGTGTGTGTGTGTGTGTGTGTCCAGGTATTCCCTACGTTGTGAGGACCAAATGTCCCCACAAGGATAGTAAAACCTTAAATTTTTGACGTTGTGGGGACAATCAGTCGGTCCCCATGAGAAACATAGCTTATAAATCATCCTAAATTATGTTTTTTGAAAAAATGCAGAATGTTCTCTCTGAGGGTTAGGTTTAGGGGTAGGGTTAGAGGATAGAATATAAAGTTTGTACAGAATAAAAATCATTATGTCTATGGAGAGTCCTCATAAAACATGAAAACCCAACATGTGTTTGTGTGTGTGTGTGTGTCCGTCCCAGACTTTCAGCTTCATCATACCACGATGGTGGAATGACCTTCCCAACTCCATCCGTGAAGCTGACTCACTCTCTGTCTTCAAAAAACGACTAAAAACACATCTTTTCCATGAGCACTTAACCAGTCATTAATAAAATAAATTAATATATATATATATATACACTATATTGCCAAAAGTATTTGCTCATCTGCCTTTAGACGCATATAAACTTAAGTGACATCCCATTCTTAATCCATAGGGTTTAACATGACGTCGGCCCACCCTTTGCAGCTGTAACAGCTTCAACTCTTCTAGGAAGGCTTTCCACAAGGTTTAGGAGTGTGTTTATGGGAATTTTTGACCATTCTTCCAGAAGCGCATTTGTGAGGTCAGACACTGATGTTGGACGAGAAGGCCTGGCTCACAGTCTTCGCTCTAATTCATCCCAAAGGTGCTCTATCGGGTTGAGGTCAGGACTCTGTGCAGGCCAGTCAAGTTCTTCCACACCAAACTCGCTCATCCATGTCTTTATGGACCTTGCTTTTGCGCACTGGTGCGCAGTCATGTTGGAACAGGAAGGGGCCATCCCCAAACTGTTCCCACAAAGTTGGGAGCATGGAATTCTCTTGGTATGCTGAAGCATTCAGAGTTCCTTTCACTGGAACTAAGGGGCCAAGCCCAGCTCCTGAAAAACAACCCCACACCATAATCCCCCCTCCACCAAACTTCACAGTTGGCACAATGCAGTCAGACAAGTACCGTTCTCCTGGCAACCGCCAAACCCAGACTCGTCCATCAGATTGCCAGATGGAGAAGCGTGATTCGTCACTCCAGAGAACGCGTCTCCAGTGCTCTAGAGTCCAGTGGCAGCGTGCTTTACACCACTGCATCCGACACTTTGCATTGCATTTGGTAATGTATGGCTTGGATGCAGCTGCTCGGCCATGGAAACCCATTCCATGAAGCTCTCTACGTACTGTTCTTGAGCTAATCTGAAGGCCACATGAACTTTGGAGGTCTGTAGCGATTGACTCTGCAGAAAGTTGGCGACCTCTGCGCACTATGCGCCTCAGCATCCGCTGACCCCGCTCTGTCATTTTACGTGACCTACCACTTCGTGGCTGAGTTGCTGTCATTCCCAATTGCTTCCACTTTGTTACAATACCACTGACAGTTGACTGTGGAATATTTAGTAGCGAGGAAATTTCACGACTGGACTTGTTGCACAGGTGGCATCCTATCACAGTACCATGCTGGAATTCACTGAGCTCCTGAGAGCGGCCCATTCTTTCACAAATGTTTGTAGAAGCAGTCTGCATGCCTAGGTGCTTCATTTTATACACCTGTGGCCATGGAAGTGATTGGAACACCTGAATTCAATTATTTGGATGGGTGAGCGAATACTCTTTTTTTTTTTTTTTTTTATACTATTCTGATGCTACTGATGCTAGTTAAGATGATTCGATTTTGTTTTCCTCTTTTGTAAGTCGCTTTGGATAAAAGCGTCTGCCAAATGAATAAATGTAAATGCGTGTGTGTGTGTGTGTGTGTGTGTGTGTGTGTGTGTGAAAGGGAGAGAGAGAGAGAGTTTATATATATGTACAATATGTGTATGCAGGGAAGACCAGGGCACTTTTTGCTCCAATTAATATTTCAATATCAATTTTTGTATAGGCACACACCTTAAAGTCTTGGCTACAAAAAGGGTATAGAACATTTGCACCGTTAAAGCCTTGGAAAAAGATACAAATCACTGAACACGCACTGACTTTTTGTGATCGATAGCCCAACTAATATTTCCGCACACTATAAGGTGTAAGTTGTCACAACAGAATCTGTTCAATATTTTTCAGCGAGATTTAAACAAATATGAAAGACAAAACCAAATATGACAAAATTCATGAAACAGTACAAATTTAAAATGTAACATGAAACATAAAAAAACTATAGTGATAAATAAACTGTAAAAATGTATAACATTTAAAGTACATTTGACAGCTTGCACAAGTAAAATATGACAACTTACATTTATGAAAAATACTCTTGAGAACACAGTTCAGCCTTTCATTTAAAGTCTACCTTAGTTGACCCTTGTCTAAATGTATGTTGGTGCAGTTTTATTGTGTTCACTTGTTTACACAAAAGCTATAAAATATTATAATATTGGAATTTTAGTTTGGAGGATATAATTAGCAAATATATATATATATATATATATATATATATATATATATATATATATATATATATATATACATTTTTTTATTTATTTAAGAGGGTTTGAACTATGTGTTTGAAACCTACATATAAAACCACTGCTGGAGAAAACACGCATTTGTGTAATTGGACTTTTGACTTAAAACCTTAATGAGCCCTTGTGACAACTTCCAGATGTGACACCTAGCCCCTGTCTCCCCTATTCTTGAGAAAACTGAGCTTTGCCTTTGGTTAAATAAAAATACATTTCATGTATTCCTATGTTGCACAGTTCCCTACTGTCCACACATCATGTGTCACTCCTTAACATGGCATGAAACAACAGCTCCTCCTAGTGGTACTACTGAGTTTTCAAAGACTTTGATGCCAAGGTCCCCCAAAATATCATGATACCTTTGCAAGGGACCCCCTTTCTAAAATAGGCAATAAAGACAGCTACATATTTTCATGTATAAAGATCCATTTATATTTGTGATAATATAAAGAAAACAAATGTTGTTTGCCAAATGTATAATTTGCTTTTATATAGTCATGGAACTAAAACCAAAATAAATTATTACAATATTAATCTGGAAAGTATTTACTTTATATTAACTTTGACTGACTTTTTAGACTACTATTAGTCATGAGTATAATGTTAGACGTATGAAGAAGCAGAGGAGATACATTTTCAATTCAGTTTTATCTGTATTTTGAATGTTGTATATTGAAATGAGAGCAATATTCAGCGAGCAAGCTAAAGGTGACAAAGGCGAGGAGACTCTCCCTAAAATTATGCACACTAAAACTATTTTTGGAAAGTATGTTGCAAGAAAGGAGAGATGAACTCTTATAAATAAATAAATAAATAAATAAATAAATAAAACATTTATTTCACAAAACTATCTGCAGATTTGTTTTTGTTTTTTTACTGTTAAAAACTAGGGCTGTCAACAGAATGAAATAATCATGATTAATCATCTCATAAATTCTGAGTACTCTTAAACAGTAATGTCAAAACTGTAATTTTCCCCCCATTTAATACACTTTTTTATTTCTCTGACCCCTGTTTGAAACACCCTGGTCAATTTAATGTGTAGCTTTGCAGCGTGAAGCATTTACATGTTTCCATTGATCATGGTATAAATATTGGGGCGTTGTACTTGCTTTTTTTTATTATTGGGGTATACCTCCCCCCCATCCCCCCGGAATCTACGCCCCTGGCGTAGTATGTGGCAAGTCATGTGATCATAACATGGCTGCCTCCATGAGGGGATCCTCTCCATCTCCTAAAACTGCTTTTATAAGCTTACTGATATGATTGGAGTCTTCATCTCGTATATGTGGTCATGATTTTACACATATGATCATCATGATGGCGCCGCGGATGGCTGCCTCGGTGCGGAGCTCCTCAGTTCTTTTGTTGTTTTTGTTTGTTTGTCCTATGTTTAGTCATCTTTTTCCAGTCAGTTTTAACAGAGACGAACTGCTGAACATTCGACAGCATGTACCAGTCAATCTTTTCCCGGTTTTTGAATATTCAGACGTTTTGCTAGACATTTTATTTGGATCCTCTCCAAATAAAATGGAGCGCTTGTCAAACTCCATCGGCGCGGATTTCGAACAGCGCTGCCGAGTATTCACTTAGCGAATCTCCCCTCTCTTCCTAACAAAACGGACGAACTACATCTCCTCACCCGCACAAACAAGGACTTTTCAAACTCTGCTGCCTTGTGCTTCACAGAAACCTGGCTGAGTGAAGCCATTCCGGACAGCGCATTACATCTGCCGGGCTTCCAGCTGTTCAGAGCGGATCGCATCACAGAGTTAACAGGGAAAAGAGAGGCGGTGGAACATGCTTTTATATCAATGAAAGTTGGTGTACAGATGTAACAACGTTAAAGAGGATGTGCTGTCCTAATTTGGAAGCGCTCTTTATTAACTGTAAGCCGTTCTACTCGCCGCTGGAGTTTTCCTCATTTATTCTGGTGAGTGTGTATATCGCGCCAAACGTGTGTGTGAACACAGCGCTGCAACAGCTGGCTGATCAGATCACATACACGGAACAACAATACCCGGACTCAGTTATTATTATTCTTGGGGATTTTATCAAAGCAAATCTCACACGTGAACTGCCCAAATACAAACAGCACATTACATGCCCAACCAGAGACAGAAATATACTGGATCATTACAACACAACAATAAAGGATGCATATCGCTCTGTCCCTAGAGCAGCTTTGGGACTCTCTGATCACTGTCTGGTTCATCTTCTTCCAACCTACAGGCAGAAATGAAAATCAACCAAGCCAGTAGTAAGGACTGTAAAGAGATGGACCAATGAAGCAGAGCGGGAACTACAAGCCTGCTTTGACTGCACTGATTGGAGTGTTTTTGAGGTTGCAGACACAGACCTGGACGAGCTCACAGATACTGTTACATCATATATCAGTTTCTGTGAGGATATGTGCATTCCTACTAGGACTTATTTAAAGTTCAACAATGATAAACCGTGGTTTACAGCAGAACACAGGCAGCTTCGTCAGGCCAAAGAGGATGCTTACAGAGTTGGGGATAAAGTCTTGTACAATCAGGCCAGGAACACACTGAATAAGGGAAATCAGAGTGGCTAAAAGAAGATACTCTGAGAAGCTGAAAAACAAGTTTTCAGCTAACGACCCTGCATCAGTGTGGAGTGGCATGAAACAACTCACAAATTACAGGACTCCTACCCTCAACCCTGTGGTGGACCAACAACTGGCTGACGACCTGAATGTGTTCTACTGCAGACAATCTCACACCCCACACCCACTCTGACCTTCACTTCACACAAACACCAACACCTCCTGCAACCCCCCTCCTACCCCTCCTGCTACTCAACCTGCACTTAAGATCTGTGAAGATGATGTGAGCCGCGGCTTTCGGAAACAAAGGATAAGGAAAGCTGCATGTCTTAGATCCTGTGCTAACCAGCTGGCCCCCATCTTCACACAGTTCTTCAATAGATCACTGGAGCAGTGTGAAGTCCCATGCTGCTTCAAACATTCAATCATTATTCCTGTCCCAAAGAAACCAAAAATCACAGGACTTAATGACTACAGACCTGTCGCCCTGACGACTGCGGTCATGAAGTCATTTGAGAGACTGGTGTTGGCCCACCTGAAGAACATCACTGGACCCTTTCTAGATCCCCTTTAATTTGCTTATCGAGCAAACAGGTCTGTGGATGATGCAGTCAACATGGGATTGCATCATATCCTGCAACATCTGGACAGACCAGGGACATATACAAGGATCCATTTTGTGGACTTCAGTTCGGCTTTCAACACCATCATCCCAGCTATACTCCAGAACAAATTACACCAACTCTCTGTTCCCACGTCTATCTGTCAGTGGATTACCAGCTTTCTGACAGACAGGCAGCAGCTAGTGAGACAGGGGAAACTCACTTCTAGCACCTGTACAATCAGTACTGGTGCCCCCCAGGGATGTGTGCTCTCCCCGATACTCTTCTCCCTCTATACCAATGACTGCATCGCCACTGTCATCGGCCTCATCCGAGATGACGATGAGTCTGCATACAGAAGGGAGGTTAAACAGCTGGCTGTCTGGTGCAATCAAAACAACCTTGAGCTGAACACGCTCAAAACGGTGGAGATGATTGTGGACTTTAGGAGAAACACCCCAACACTGACCCCCATCACCATTCTAAACAGCACTGTGGCAGCAGTGGAGTCATTCAGGTTCCTGGGCACTACCATCTCACAGGACCTGAAGTGGGAGACCCACATTGACTCCATTGTGAAAAAGGCCCAGCAGAGGTTGTACTTCCTTCACCAGTAGAGGAAGTTCAACCTGCCACAGGTGCTGCTGATATAGTTTTACTCAGCAGTCATTGAGTCTGTCCTCTGCACTTCAGTAACTGTCTGGTTTGGTTCAGCTATGAAATCAGACATCAGAAGACTACAAAGGACAGTTCGGACTGCTGAGAGGATTATTGGTTGCCCCCTGCCCTCCCTTCAAGAACTATACACTTCCAGAGTGAGGAAAAAGGCTGGAAAAATCACTCTGGACCCCACTCACCCTGCCCACTACCTTTACGAACTGTTGCCTTCTGGCCGACGCTTCAGAGCTGTGAGCACCAGAACCGTCAGGCACAGGAACAGTTTTTTCCCTCAGGCTATCCATCTCATGAACAGTTAAATTGACCCATTGAGCAATAACTATGTGCAGTACACAGTTTAGTCTTTCTTATATTTATCCAACACATCCAACCTCTTCTGCCATTTTATTTCTCTGAAAAAAAAAAAAAAACAACAAAAAAAACATTTGCACTGTACATAACAGATTTGTATTTACACTACCCATGTGTATGTGTGTATGTATGTGTGTGCCTGTACGTATGTGTATAATTAGTTTTATTTTGTATTATTATCTATGTCTTGCTGCTGTTTTTGTATTGTTGTGTACTGGAAGCTCCTGTCACCATGACAAATTCCTTGTATGTGTAAGCATACTTGGCAATAAAACTGATTCTGATTCTGATGTTTGAAAATTACAATTTATTTCTTTTATAGTAAAACTTTTTTAATGAAGAAAAAATAGTGAGTGCACCTTTAACAGAAAAGTAATAATTACTTCACATAACAGAGCTGAAATAATGGAGTCCCAATGTTCTGTGAGAGCAATTCAAGTCATTTAATTGTCTTTTGGAGGTGCTACACTAACAAAAATGTCACGTTTGGGAAACACTTTAATAATTAGATACTAATATAGAGGCAATACTTGAATCGGAAACTAGATTAGACAATCCTGTCCAGCGCTGACCCAGGCATTGATAATGGCCAAGTTTTCTGAGTTTTCCTAGACAGATGGACAATGGACAATACAGCGGTCGATTAAGACCCCGCCCCTGGCATGTTTTCATTGGTTAGTTGCATTGAAACGCTGTCGTGATTGGGCGTTCTACATGTCACTCAACTTCACTCCTCAGTCTCAAGCACTTCCTCCGTTAACATCCCATGGGAAGTCGATCGCTGGCCAGCACCGCTGCCTGTGCCCTCATGCATGGAGTCTGTGGTTGTCGGTTGGGTGTTGTGATGATGTTGAATCGAGATTGCGCGGCGAATGGACGGAACTGAAAGCACAGACGTCCTAATGGAGACCGTAGAGCAACTGGTGTCTTTCCAGCTCATGCATGTGCAGCTGAACGGAGGCGCTCCGTGGGGATTCACTCTGAAAGGCGGACTGGAGCACGGGGAGCCGCTCATCATTACCAAAGTAAGTCTGGAGTTTACGACATAAACTTCTTATTGACCAATTATCTCGATACACCCGAGTTTAAACTTGTGTCCGTTACTTATGCTGCAGTTTGGATGAATTGTAACGGTCCATTGATGAACATTTACTGTTGTAGGCTAACTTTGCAGAAACTTAAGTGGGGTATTGATTTACATAGGATGATTTTATACACATACCGAAGTGATTCATTCTCTCAAAATCCCCAAAACACCAAAGAAATGATGCAGCACATCTACTGGACATAGCTTAAGTCAGTTAGGCACTGTTTTAAAATCTAACTTTTCCAGTTTGTTAACTAAATATTCATGATTATCCATTCACTATCATGATTTAGTACAAAAAAACAAAAAGTTAAAAAGTTGGGTGCATGTTGTTTGCATTTTAGGTTTTCGTTTAATTTGATATGCAAAAATTGCAGTTGACTTTTTGGTTGAAAATGGATATGCAATTATAAAAATCAGGCTGTAGCAGTGATGATTGGTTGTAGAAATGTCCCAGGATTCCCTTATGGGCACTCCATGTGGACTTCTGCTTGCTGCTTTGTGTCATCAGCTTGTTCACATCTCTTCTACATAAACCCCGTCATATGAGCCACACACAGAGGGGAATTAGTTGATTTTAAATAGTGTGATCAAAGAACATATATAATGACTTGTCATGACCACGAACTCAAAAACAACTTTAATTCCTTTAAAAATGTTAAAGTGCTTCCACTTATGATCAGCAACTGTCTCCTCCAAGTAGTTTTTTTCCTCACAGGGAGGTAAGATTGTTTTATTCACCCTTCCACCCCCCCATTTCCCATCCAACCGCATTTTAGCAAAATGTGTTGATTTATTTTTCTTAAATGAAGATGTTTTGAGAGACAAGACCCCCAGAGATCACATTCCCAGACTCTACCCCCTGAGCTGGTGGGGAAGAGGGAGAGGGAAGGGTGATGGGGGAAGGCTTGCATTTTTTTGTAGGTCTGACAGAGAGGGAAGAAATTCATTTGATTTGATAGATCCTTTTACAGTGTGTAGAAGGATTTTTCAGTTGTTGTTTTTTTGTACTCATCATTACATCTTGACAACTTGTAATGTGCGGAGAGTCTGGTCTGGCGGGGTTTTATCAGGGACTAAAAACAAAATGTTTTCTAAATGTATTTATTTTTTCCCCCTGGTTCCAGCATTCCACTGCCTCCTCTCCAATTGGTAACTGGATTGAACGAAATAAAAGAATGGTTAATAACTTTTTCCCTTTTTTTTTTTTTTTTTTTTAATGATCACCCTGTGCTGAGGGTGGGTGTTATACAAGTTGCAGTGTTGCCAGATCTGGCAAAAGAAATAAGGGACCTGGGCTGCGTTTCCCAAAAGCATCGCAAGCCTAAGTAGATCATAGAAACCATTTGTGCCAGTGGTCTCTACGATCATCTTAAGCCTGCGATGCTTTTTGGAAACGCAGCCCAGGTCTGGAAAAACAAGCTCAAAAAAGGGACTTGCCTCAACCAAAATAAGCAAAAATAAGCTATTTATTTTCCCAGTGTGGAGGAATTAACAGCATAGAAATCATAACAAGCATAGTATACGGTAGCCTGTATAAACTAACATATTTTCAATAAATGTATTCTTAATATTACATTTATCCCCAAAATATTTCAAATATACATCTGGCCATCTTAAATCAAATATGTAGTAATTATTTATAGTTGTTAAAAAAGGTCTTCAGCATGTCACGCAAGGCTACATACACAACATACACTGAAGGGCTAGTTCACCCAAACATTTTTTCATCTTTACTATCAATCTCCACTTTCACATTCTTCTTCTTTTGTTTTTGGCGATTTGCATTTTTCGTGCATATCGCCACCTACTGGGCAGGGAGGAGAATTTATAGTAAAAAAGGACTTAAATATTGATCTATTTCTCAGAAACACTTATCATATAGTGTCTGAAGACAATGATTAAACCACTGGAGTCATATGGATTACTTTTATGCTGCCCTTATGTGGTTTTTAAAGCTTTAAAATTTTGGTACCCATTCAATTGCATTTTTAGGACCTACAGAGCTGAGATATTCTGCTAAATCTTGGATGGCATGAGGGTGAGTAAATGATGATAGAATTTTAATTTTTATGTGAACTATTCCTTTAAATTGTGTCATTCAGCGGTTTCCTTCAGGATCAAAGCACATGCTAATCATGTTCTACTAAAAAGAGTGAAGCCCCATTTTTTTGGGCAACAGGAAGTGGTGTAAATCTGAAAATGTACTTTAGTTTCATTAAAAAAATTCCGGAACTAAATTAAGCAGTTATTAACCGGTTACCAGCATTTACCAATAAAGTTTTCACTCCGTAACAATTGAAAGGGACTTTGTTACCATTTTCAGTTAAGTTCTAAATTTTTATTTTTCCAGTTTTAGTCCCTGGTATTTAGTAAAATAAAAATCAGGCATTCATGACTTAAAGGAATAGTTCACCCAAAAATTTAAAATTGCTGATAATTTACTCACCCTCAGGCCATCTAAGGTGTATCTGAGTTTCTTTCTTCATCAAAACAGAATTTAAGATTTTTAGGATTTCATTTCAGGCCTCCTCCTCTAAACAATGCAAGTCATCCCTCTCATGAGTGCACGTCACAGAGATGTACGAAAGTGAACATTTGTAAAAAAAAAAAAAAAACGTGCTTGCAAAGCTCTTAATGATTTAGTCACTCAATATCTATCAGATCTGAATATCTATCAGGATCATACACTGTCTTTGTGTAAGTCAGGACTGTAAACTAATTTGTTTTATCAGGCATATACCGGTAGTTAAATTCCCATAGTCTACCTTTAGCCCTGCTGCTGCACTAGGTCTGTTTACTGGGAGCTACGGTTTCTTTTTTCCTCTTAGAGGGAAAAAAAATCATTTATGGTAATTGAACAACTGGTTACATTTTTATGGTGCTTTTTGTCACAAATTATGGTCATCGGTCACTACATGCTTTTGTTCTATTTTCCTAAAGCTGCTGTGTTTAATTTAATGTGCTTTAACACTTGGCAGTCAGGAATAATATTGTCTGTTTTATCAATTCCAGCTAGGCCTTTGACATTTCTCAATGAATCACCAGGAAGCCTGAAATGCGCTCAAGATGAACAGTAACTAGAGATAAATCTTTCTATGTGTGTCCCTGGGTTTCTGAGAGGGAGTTTTCTACTTGCGTTTGAATATTATCCTTCCACCCAGCATCGATGATATGTTTCAGAGGGGTTAAGGTTTTTGTAGACATGTGGACAGTCTACAACGTTGACGCATGGCGACAATAAAGAGTTTGCCACAAAGCTCATTTGCATGGGAAAATAGTGGCGAATTTGCAGCAAGTTTGCCAGAACTCTCGATTTTTGTAAAGAAAAAGAATAGCTATACTTCGAAAGGCTGAATGCTCAGCCTTGCATGAAACAGAATGGGACACAGAAAAAATTAAGTGTACCCTAGTCTTGAGTATTGTTTTATTGTAATATTGTGTAGTTTCCTTTGATTTTTCCTTTGGCTTTCTCAGAGTGAGTTTTCAAAACGTGGACTCATGCATCATGTTTTTTTCCACCTTATGTTTTAATGTTATCCTTCCAGCCAGCATCAAATTGTTGGTGCCAGACGGGCTGGTTTGAGTATTTCTGTAACTGCTGATCTCCTGGGATTTTCACACACAACAGTCTCTAGAATTTACTCAGAATGGTGCCTAAAACAAAAAACATCCAGTGAGTGGCAGTTCTGTGGACAGAAACGCCTTGTTGATGAGAGAGGTCAACAGAGAATGGCCAGACTGTTTTGAGCTGACAGAAAGTCTATGGTAACTCAGATAACCTCTCTGTACAATTGTAGTGAGCAGAATAGCATTTCAGAATGCACAACACATCAAACCTTGAGGCAGATGGAATACAACAGCAGAAGACCACGTTTGGCAATTATTAGGACCATATGTTCCTTATAAAGTGCTCGGTGAGTGTATGTTTCAGAGATGGTAAGGCCAAAGTATACTTCGGTTTTCTACTGACAGTTACATCTCGCACTAAGAGTGCGTGATGCAGAATTCATCATCAGCATAGTACGCGTGGATGTGTGCGCAGCCTGATTTTTCTAGATGCGCAGACAGTTCGCATCTTTGTGTGTCATCGGAGCATGTGCCTGCCACTGACTGTACTAAAAGAGTAACAAAAAATATTTATAGTGCGTTATGTGTCTGTATGGACTTGCGGTCAAAAGAGGATTCTTTGAAATGCTATACACTTGACCGTGCACATTACAGAACGGCATACGGAAAAATGTATTTACATTTAATTACAGTTTTTTTTTTTTTTTTTGCATGCTGCTACCTCTACATCTCGTGCTTGATGCAATTTTAGACATCATCAGCACCGTACGCGGTACTGTCTGTGAGCAGCCCAGTTTTTCTAGACGTTTGCGCGTGCCATTTGCACATGTGCTGAGCATTAACTGTACTAAAATAGTATCATCTTTTGAACGTGTTTTGGCTTGCAGTCAAACGAGTATACTTGAAAGACTGAGCCCTCGACCATGCATGAGGCAGAATGGCACATGGAAAAACTAAGCATACCTTAGTAGGGCTGGGTATTGATACAGATTTCCTGATTCGATTCCGATTCACAAGCTCTTGATTTGATTCGATTTCAATTCGATATTGATTCATATGGGTATATTTCAATTATAATGTACCTTTTGCTTACATATGATAGAAATGCTCTTCCAGCTAATGCTGTTAATTGTACAGGGAACCTTCCAACAAGGTACAATAACGAATTAATTTTTTTAGTTTTTCATCATTTTGGTCACATTTTATATTTAAAAAACAAAAAAAACAAATCCATGTATTCAATCAATAAATATGAAATTATATTGCATATATTATTGCGCGTGTAAGAGCGCATGTTAAGAGAGGACTTGAATGGCTTTACCTCGTCCCTGCTATGTGTTATTAGCATTCCATGTTTTTTTGTTATTTTTTTTTTTAATCTGTTTTTGACTGACTGTAAAGAAAAGTAAGGGTAATAAAACAGACATTATTCAATGACAAATGGGGCGCGTGGATCTTGTCTTTGGACACGCATTACACAGAACAACTTTACTCTCAACACGGAGTGAAAGGATCTCTCTGCTGAATACTCTACCACTATATTACACATCACTGTTGAGTGGAACATTTACCAGCCAGTTGCAAAATATATACAACATTTTAGTTGCATAGTGTGAAATTTGGTTGCAAATGCGAGTGATTGATTTCCTCTCATTGTAGTGGAGGGTTACGCGTAGAGTAAAAGATCGATCTTGGGATTTCGAGAATCGATATCGAGATCGTTCAAATGAAGGTTGCGATGCATAGAAAAATCTGTATTTTTACCCACCCCTATACCTTAGCCTTTAGTATTGTTTATTGTAATATTGTGTCATTTCCTTTGATTTGAGTCAATAGTTGGGTCTGTAGCAGGCTGATTATTTGTCAGTAAGTGTTAACCTTCTGTTTTCTGTGCTGGATCATGGCCAATCTGATAACCTCATATTCACTGGCTGGACTTTTTAACTGCTTAATCTGAAACACATGCTTTGTTGGACACATAGTCCCTGTATCTGTGTGTCTGTGTCTACCTGCAGCAGACTTTTGTGAGGACTTTATTTGGATGTCATCATAAACATGATATATTAAGGTTCCCTCCGTGTTGGATTTCATTGTTTATCTCATGAGCCTTCTGGGGCACATGACTTCAGTCACTGCCAGTCCCACTGATAGATTTTCCATCTGATTTGGAGTCAAAGCACAACCTGCATGCCTGCCTGGAATCCTTTGCCCTCTGCTCCTACAGTATCTCCCATCTTAGCTCCCAGAGGCCATTTATTTCGAAACCCCTCAAAAGTCTTGGTAGACATTTATCTTAAGGACCTGGTGCCCGGGGCTAGACACAATACTCCCCTGATTGTTCAACTCCTGCTCAAATTAAAATCCCACCTTGGGTCATCCTGACATCAGCCAGTACCAAGATACAGATATCAACATTTATCAACAACAATCAGTTTCTGGATACACCTGGTGCCTCTTACTTGCTACCAAAAAGTCTGCATATTTTGTAAAAGGAATGGGGAAATTCAGTTACAGGCTTAGTCTTACAACTAAAATGTAGCTTTATTTTCAGCAAAACCTTTTTACTTGAACACTGTGTGACAAAACATTGTCAGAATTGTGATATTCGAAATTTGTGGTGAAAAATACATTTAAAAAAGAATGCTTGTTTATTGTCCACATTTTTGCCCAAGAAAATCCCCAAAACCACAAAGGCTGTACATGACACTGATTGAACATCAAAAACAAGGCTGATTTATGTATAAAAAGCTCATTGTTAGCTTTGTTAGTCATCCCTCCCTCACATTCCCTCTCTTTTTTTGTCCTCCTTTTAGAGTAGCGATAAAAATATTGTGCATTTTCTCACATTTCTCTTTTTCTGCTGTGAAGTTTATGTAGACCACATGGCACTCCAGTCATCCTTTTTCCCCCACTTTTAATTGGTCAGTGGAACTTATTCTCAGGCACTGGAGTTTTGAGGTGAAAGAAAGACGACTTTGGACACAGAGATGGAAATATTTTACTGGGGCAAAATTTTAATGTTATGAGTTTGCAAGTAATTTAAAGTCGCAATAGAGTGCAACAGTGACCGGCCACTTTTAATTGGCCCCTTTTCCAGAAGTATTTTTTCCATTCATTTTCTTAGTATATATTTTTTTTTTCAATAAGAGTTCTATGCTATGAAACAGAACATACAGCCCAGAAAAGAACAACAACGTCACAGTTTTTCAATTGAAAACAAGTATGTGAAAAAGATACGAGACTGTGTATTTAATTTTTTAATGAGGGATTGAACTACTCATCCCATAAATCATTGCGAATAACGGAATTGAATCAGAAAGGACACTTAAATATAAATCTTTTGACTAAGTTATTGAAGTATAAAATTGAATATGTTTAAAGTTTAATACACAATATTAAAATACAGTTGAAGACTGAAGTTTACATACACTTAGGTTGAAGCCATTGAAACTCATTTTTTAACCACTCCACAGATTTTATATTAGCAAACTATAGTTTTGGCAAGTCGTTTAGGAAATCTACTTTGTGCATGACACAAGTAATTTTTCCAACAGTTGTTTACAGACAGATCGTTTCACTTTTAATTGACTATCACAATTCCAGTGAGTCAGAAGTTTACATACAA
The DNA here is from genome assembly GCF_019703515.2 of Myxocyprinus asiaticus. Lineage (NCBI taxonomy): Eukaryota > Metazoa > Chordata > Actinopteri > Cypriniformes > Catostomidae > Myxocyprinus > Myxocyprinus asiaticus. The sequence goes on from NC_059344.1 coordinate 22,418,844, forward strand.
TAAGTTAAGCCAGTGTTTCCCAACCATTGTGTGCCGCGAAAGATTGTCAGGTGTGCCGTGGAAAATTATCAAATTCCACAAAATAAATAAATGCGTGACAGTTTTTTAAAATAATTTCAGGGATCCAAACTCCTCACCTTTCTGAGAAATTTGCCATTTTGAAACCATAATCGGTCACTTTTGTGATTGTGAAGAGCAATGATTAATGTGCAAAAGTGACTGATATTAATATGTGTTGTGTCTTTCACATGACTCGCGTCAGCGCTGCAGAATACATTGAAGTCTATGAAGTGACGACACTTTACACCAAAGTGTTTTTCACACACACGTTTTTGCTTCACCAATAATGTCTTTGAGAGTACTAAGCAATAAGAAATATTTAAAAACTGTCCAAATTTGTGAAGACATTGAATGTTTCATAAATTCTTTTTTTTAAATATTACCTTATCGTTTACGAATATCAGAGACCCCAGTTATTGAACTAATTTAAATTCACCAAGAAAATGCTTAGACCTAAACATAAACAAGTCCTTTTATTACTTTCTGCTATCAAAGCAACTGCAAGCTTTTTTTCTCTCTTCCAAATACATGTTTTCAATGTTTATTGTGCACACCTCCCGCTTTTGTACGTGGCCCCTCTGTGACGCTTTCTGCAACTCTTGTCATGTGGAGGGCAATGCGGCGCTTGACGCTGGCATTGAACGGAGCGTTGACACCTCGACTCAACTCATGTGAAATGCGCTTTACAATGACGAAAGAACATTATTGAAACTCAAAATTCTTATTATTTGTCTATTATTGTGGTCTTTTCTGATAAAAGTCAGGCTCAGCATTTTAAATAGGCTACTGTAGGAAAATGATACTGTAGATCTGTTTTGTGTTTATAATTCTTACACTGAAGTCAATAGATTTGTAGCCGTGCAAGTTTTAATAAAGGAGAAGGTAAGGACCTTATTGAAACTCACTATTATTAGACTGTTATTGTTGTCTTTTTGGATGAAAAATAATGCTCAGACTGAAGAAGGACTATAGATCTTCTTTGTTCTTTTAATGCTTAAACTTTATAAACTCTCTTGGTAGATTTCGGTCATGAACGACTCAAAATTATTCACTGACTCACTCATAGCACATAAGATGCTCATTTGTCCCCACCTAGTGACATTTCCAGAATGGGTCACTGAACTAATCAGTTAAATTGAACAAATTTGTGAAACAGAAGCAAGCCTTACCAAAATACTCTTTATTTTGCTGCTAATTCTGCACAATTGTAAACTTGAATAAACTTGAATCATTAAAATAGCTGGAATTGGTGCTTTTAGCTTATTCTTTAAAAAAAATATCCCCAGAAAAAATGTCGTGGACCAGTGATTGTCTTACCTTTTTCGCCCCTCATGAGTTTGCATCCCTGTAATTTGTTGTGGCATTGCAAGAAAAAATCTACAAATTAGAAAAGAAGCAAATTTGTTGTTTTTTTCATTACCCATTTAGCGCTCTTGCCACCTGTGACCTCACACAGCGTAGCCTACCTATGTGATTTTTTTTTTTGTTTTTTTTTTTTTGTTTTTTTGCATAGCCGAATTTCAAACATTACAAGTAAACACGCTACTAATACGGACAGAAAACATGGACAAGTTCTTGAAAAGGAAAAATATTGACGATAGTTAGCCTATGTGGGATAGTGGTGTGCCGTAGAATTTTTTAGTCATAAAAAGTGTGCCATGGCAGAAAAAAGGTTGGGAAACACTGCCTTAAGCAGCTTGGAAAATTCCATAAAATTATGTCAAGTCTTTAGGCAGTTAGCCAATTAGCTTCTGATAGGCTAATTGGAGTCTATTGGAGGTGTACCTGTGGATGTATTTTAAGGCCTACCTTCAAACTCAGTGCCTCTTTGCTTGACATCATGGGAAAATCAAAAGAAATCAGCCAAGACCTCAGAAAAAATTGTGGACCCCCACAAGTCTGGTTCATCCTTGGGAGCAATTTCCAAACACCTGAAGGTACCACATTCATCTGTACAAACAATAGTACGCAAGTATAAACACCATGGGACCACGCAGCCATAATACTGCTCAGGAAGAAGATGTATTCTGTCTCCTAGAGATGAACGCAGTTTGGTGTGAAAAGTGCAAATCAATCGCAGAACAACAGCAAAGGACCTTGTGAAGATGCTGGAGGAAACAGGTAGACAAGTATCTATATCCACAGTAAAACGAGTCCTATATCGACAGTACCTGAAAGGCTGCTCAGCAAGGAAGAAGCCACTGCTCCAAAACCACCATAAAAAAGCCAGACTACAGTTTGTAAGTGCACATGGGGACAAAGATCTTACTTTATGGAAAAATGTCCTCTGGTCTGATGAAACAAAAAGTGAACTGTTTGGCCATAATGACCATCATTATGTTTGGAGGAAAAAGGGTGAGCCTTGCAAGCTGAAGAACACCATCCCAACTGTGAAGCATGGGGGTGACAGCATCATGTTGTGGGAGTGCTTTGCTGCAGGAGGGACTGGTGCACTTCACAAAATAGATGGCATCATGAGGAAGGAAAATTATGTGGATATATTGAAGCAACATCTCAAGACATCAGCCAGGAAGTTGAAGCTCGGTCGCAAATGGGTCTTCCAAATGGACAATGACTCCATGCATACCACCAAAATTGTGGCAAAATGGCTTAAGGACAACAAAGTCAAGATATTGGAGTGGCCATCACAAAGCCCTGACCTCAATCTGGTAGAAAAGTTGTGGGTAGAACTGAAAAAGCATGTGCGAGTTAGGAGGCCTACAAACCTGACTCAGTTACTCCAGTTCTATCTGGAGGAATGGGCCAAAATTCCAGCAACTTATTTTTGAGAAGCTTGTGGAAGGCTACCCAAAACATTCCAAGTTAAACAATTTAAAGGTAATGCTACCAAATACTAACAAAGTGTATGTAGACTTCTGACCCACTGGGAATGTGATGAAAGAAATAAAAGCTGAAATAAATAATTTTCTCTTCTATTATTCTGACATTTCACATTCTTAAAGTAAAGTAGTGATCCTAACTGACCTAATCAGGGAATGTTTTCTACAATTAAATGTCAGGAATTGTGAAAATCTGAGTTTAAATGTATTTGGCTAAGGTGTAAGTAAACTTCTGACTTCAACTGTATATAAAAACATACATGCTTTATGGGAGTCGGTGGTCAATGCAGAGCTCTTGCTGCAATTCCTGTTTCCATGGTAACAGCGACTTCTGTGATGGGTGATTTTCTATTCAGGAATACGGGTAGTGTAGTTCTTCACCAGGAATTCTGCAATTCAAAGTAATTTAAAAAAAAATGAAATCACACTTTGTTTTGGGTTCTACAGAAGCTTATAAAATCACTTGGAGCTCATGGTAGGTCTGTGTTTAGAGATGTATACATTATCACAAAAAGTGTGTGTGTGGTGTTTTTTTTTTTTTTTTAAATGGAGAAAATGAGTGGGATATTTCTTTTTGAATCTCTATGGTTGCACGCTTAAGGCCACAATATACTCTATGCATGTATGTGAACGCAGACGCTTCTAACCATGCAAGCTCAATTTTGTAAGTTGTTGCTTTGCAAAATGTGTCAGACCACAATTCATAACGTGCCCTAAGTATGCGTTGCAACATTGTCGCAAGGGGCGCATTAGCCGACCTTCGTGGCAGAGCTACCGTTTAAATGTAAAAGTCAATATATTATTGCAACTTTCATGAATAATAACACATCCAACACATAACACATTTTGAAGGTAACTCTATCACCCCCTTGTGTACTGAGGTTTGTTACCGCCACAGTAATACAAGAACGCAAGAACGCACAGTAAGCATGTTTAACCAGACTGCTCTTAAAGTACTTGCGTAAAGTAGTGTTTCTGGCCTTAGCTCTTCTTTCCACTACCTTTTTTTTTTCATCCCTTTGTTTAAAGTAGTCTCTTTGTTACAGTGGGATTGCTTCCACTTTTGTGTTATTCAGTAACAGCATACTTATGGTTCTGGAGAGCTTCCCAAAGTTGAATATATCAGATTTGGTCTGCTCTATTGAGGACTCAGTACTGAGAGGTAATGCTTCCTTCTACCACTGTTTTTGCAAATTGATTTAATTGAGTAAATATATTGTTTCTTTGATTATTTGTTAAAAGGCTGTTTGTTTGAGTAGTGTTTTGATTGTGGTGAAGTCTGCAGCTGGTTATGGGTGTGGGAAGGATCTGATATGTGATAGGAATGTGAGCTTGGCTCCCTTTGCCATTGCCTTGGGCTTTGATGGTGAGAGAGATATTGGGGCCTTATTGCCTGAGCCACTCCACCACAAGCACTCACCAGTGTTTCCACATAGTCCCTTAACAGAGCCGGGAGTGAGAGGACTTTTAATCAGTGAGGAGTGTGTGTGAGGGTTTTGTGAGGTTGTGTGTGTTTGTTCTCCGAGTGAATGGTTAAACAGAATAGGAAAGGTTGTGGTAAAGCATAGTTGTCATTGATTGGAATTGGATATATTGAGATGTTTATGTCTTTCCCACTTTGGTGTTATTACACATTTGCTGTTTACACATTCGCAGCAGCTTGAAAAAATGCTAATTTATGGTTCCCTCTGTATTTTCTGTGAGGACACAAGGTAAATGATAATCAAGGAGTCAGTTTTCAAGCTTCGGCTGTGTTCTGCAGGGGACCTCACCACATCAAACGCTCCACCAAAAGCTTGTCGGCCAAGCTTGTATCCAACATTTGGGCTAAACCAGCCATCAAAACCACTCCAAAGTCCTTTTTGCTTCCAGGGAGGTGAGTCCAGGGGAGGGGTAGATGTGTGTGTGTGTAGAAGAGGTTTGCTGAGGGAACAAGTTCACTTCACACGCATTACAACCTCAGATGGCTCACTATGGCCCTATTCATAAATGACAGGAAACCGATGGATGACAGGTCATAAAATGAGCCATCATGATGCCCCTCCTCTCGCTCTCCTCCCTCTTATGTCTGCTATGACAGTGATGGATCAATCCAAGTTAACTTGGGTCCAAAGGTTGCTCTCAGATATCCTCCATTGTCCTTTTTGGAAACAGCGACTGCTATATGTCCAATATTTGCAATTGAGGCTTTAATAGAACAATCAGAGTGATAGGATCACGTTCAGCACGTCAAACATCCAGGTTTGAATGCATTTGGACTATAATTTTAACACACACACTTCCGTTGCTCTAATGCAGGGTTTTCCAATAGGGGGTTTGCGAATGATCTTATAAAAAATACGTTGTTTAAAGGATTTATAAACAACATGTAATAAAGTACCCATAATAAATGGGTAGTTGATATAAAATTGTCCCACAGCATGACATGCTTTAATTTATAAAACTAAATTAAACAAAATATCTCATTCTTCTATAATAATTATACATGCAGTTTCTATTACCTCATTAATTGAGAGACTGCATGGAATATTTGTACTTAATCATTTGTCACAACGCAGGACCATTGAAATGATCTAGTGAAATGAAAAAGATTTTTAAAAATGGTGAAAAACTTTAGCTTTACTAAAAATCTCAGGGGGTACTTCAAGTAAATAATTTAGGCTATATAGGTTCAGCTGACACAAAAGTTTGGGAAGCCTTGCTCTAATAACAGCCCAGCTCACCGAAGTAGGCTAATGTGTTGCCAAGTGCACTGGGAAGTGGTTTGATGTTCCTTTAATTTTCCTCTCATTGAACTTTGTTAAAGCAAAGACAATATCTGCCCATCAGGAGGCTTCTTCCTGGCTGCACTTCAAAAATGGCTTCTCACTTCTCCAAGAGAGAGACCTTGTTATGAGAGCACAAACACTGCTGTTTCTGGACCTGCATCAAAAGATAGAGGTTCTCCCAGTGCACATTTAACACATGATTGATCTCTTTGGGATGTTTGTGGAAATGTCCACCAGCAGTGATCTATGTTGTCCTGATAGCCTAAAGAATGGATTTTTAAGTGAGTCTAATAAGCTTTACTGATTTAATGTGATCAAGTAACCCAACAATAAAGCCAACTTGTTGATCTGGGTGTAATGTATGTGATTAGTGGTGTGTTAATGTTCATTTAGGTTTCCAATATGAATGGCAATTAATGTGATGTAACTAGCCTAAATTGTGAGCTGACGAGACACATCGCTGTTTACACCTGATCGAGTAAAAGTGTCTCCTATGACCTCTTGTGATTGGATTTTGATGGGAAGGTCTCTGTTTCATGATGACATGCATCAAAGCGCAAAAAAAAATAAATAAAAAAAACTGTTTATCCCAGATATAGCTGAAATTTAATCTAAGCAAAAACTTGAGAATTATCCATTATTTTAATGGATCTCCTGCATTAAAGGAGCTCCAGATGTTTGTGCTTCCAATAAGTGTCCCTGTATGTTGATATCAGACACACTGAAAAAGTTCTCATGCTTGTGTATAAATCCTTTTTTTTTTTTTTTTCAATTTTCCGATCGGACGGTTTTTCCCTTTTAAACTGCTAGTAACTGGCAAAGTTTAAACTCTTGTTTTAGCGCAGCGGTTGATTGACACGTGAGGGGTGGCATTTTACTACTGTCCGGGATGCATATAGGACGGATTAGCATTTACACATCAAATGCGATGTGGTCACTTGCGTTTTCGACCACATTCGTGCAGTATGTGGTTTTTGTGATCACAAAACATTTTAGACTCCGTTTAGACCTGTATTAAACACTGACCACATGTGATCAGATCACCCCAAATGCATCTTAATACCAGGTGTAAACGAGGTCATAATCTCAGAGCTTCCTATGAGTATGTTTACATGGGCAATTATAATCGAACTACTCTGGGTCTCTGTCCAAGTATACATTAGAGCTCGACCGATATGGGATTTTTGAGACTGATACCGATTTTAGAGAGGGAAAATTCACTGATTACCGATATGGTGATCGATATAGTTAATTTTTGAGCAGGAATGAAAACAGACCTTTTCTATGTGGATTTTACACCAATATGACTATGCAAAGGTACTCAGAAGGCTGATTTCTTAAATATTTTTTATCAAAGAATATTTGACATTATTATTATACATTGTCAACAAATCCTAGAAATGAACACTGATAAAATAAAGAATAAATAAAATAAATAGCTAAATAAACATCAGTACTGTTTAGTAACAGTCATCTGCTGACCATTAAAATAAAGAATAAAAATACAATACATAGCTAAATAAACATCAGTACTGTTAGTATCAGTCAAATGCTGACCATTTAAATTATTAATTAATTAAAATAAAATAAACAGCTAAATAAACATCTGGGGCTGGTTGCACCAGCTATACGTTCGTTACACCTTAGCCTAGTTGTGGCGTAAATGGGCACTAAGGGTGCTTTCACACTGGCAGTTTAGTTTGAAACAGAGCACGGTTCGCATGAAAAATTGGTAATGTGAAAGCTGTCATGCGGACCGGCGAGCGCACCGTGGTACCGAACCCACGGCTACCTGTAGGAGGTGGTCTGAGTTCGGTTGCAATGGACCTGTAGCACGATTCGCGTGAATGTGAAAGCAGCTCGGACTCGGGTGTGCACTCGTTCAGGAAGTAAAGTAACCTGCGCGTGCGTTTTAACTGATGACGACATCATTAGTTTCGAAAACACACGAGGATCCACACATTCCTGAAAGTCCCAAAAAAGTAATGACACCACAATGACAAGTACATTGAACACTATAAATACTGTCTGTCTGTCTATCTATCTATACACCTTATAAATACTATATATAAATACTATTAGGGGGTTATAAATATAGGGTATAATAGGAGATGACAGTGGCGATAAGTTCACCTTGGACACGAGCAGTTTAAACAAAGATGCAAATTAATTCCTTGCAGTCAGCTGTCTCCTCAAAAAACGCTGTTTGCGAGCAGCATCAAGCCACCTTCCCCTGTATATCTGATGAGTTACGCCATGAAGCACACATACGCAGTTGTTGTTCACTCTGCTGTGCATAATGGCACCAAAATAACAAAAAAACAAAGTATGATGAGTCGCGATGTGTTCTCCATGCATGTTTGTGATGATGTAAGATGAACGCAAATGGACCAGGGTTCAACAGAATCAAGTGAGTGTGAAACCAGACCAACGCTGCGGTGGGCACTGAGAACAATCGCACTCGGAATCGGACCGCAGCAAATGTGCCCTGTTTGAAAGCCCCCTAAGTCACAATTTACGCTCTACTAAATATTTGAGTGTTGCACCATTAAATTTATGTGGGACGTAACCCTACGTATAAACTAAATATACTCCTCCGACCAGGAGTAACTGATGGAATAAAAAAGCAGACTCACTTAATGACATCAATGAGCTCATGTTTTGGTTGACAGGAATCAGTCCTTTCGACACATATGATGATGTTTACATTTACACTAATTTACATTTACGAGAGAGAGAAAAAAAACTTTTAAGCGGCTCTTCAGCATGGAACCGATCTAACGGTGCCATTTTTAGTGTGCGTCGCCCGGTGTCAAGTTTCAACACATTAAATATATATATATATATATATATATATATATAGGATATTAAAATGAATAAATGTCTATTTTTCCAGCCTGTTGTATTAGTATTTATCACCCCTCATTTATTTTAGATACAGTTCCTATATATTATTATTTACACGGGGCAAATATAATATTTATTAAATCTACTTTTATTACGTATCCTATTTTAATGTCTGGAAAACCAGACTTCTAAATATTACATTTTGTAAATGCAACGACTGTAATTGTTCGGTTGAAGGGGGTACCAAACTGTGAATCCTGAACAAAACAGTTTGGTGAATGCATGTTTACTCATTAGCTTCCACTCAGCTGACAACAATGAAAGTAGCTACGTGATTAGCTAGTTAGCTATAAGCTCGTTGTCACGGAGAGTAAAAGATGGATGTTGTTTATCTACTTTCCAGCATTTTGTCTCACCAACTAGGCAACAGCGAAGCGTGAAATCAACACTCAACAGACACAGTCCACCACTGCACTGTTGTCTGCTGAGCTGCAAAAAGATGTTCTGATGTTTACCTTTCAATCTGCTACATTACTGACTGCACTGACAAAATATAGCTGGCTAACAGCAAACAGATGTGATAAACATGAGTGACATGTTTGTCAGGGACAGGGTTAACGTTATATTAGTTATATAAAATGATGGGGTCATTTTTTATTAACTTTCCAGTATGTATTTCACAAACTAGTTAGCAATTTAATGAGACCGCTCAAATCCGCACCGTTTAACTCCACCCTGTCTGCAGAGCCACAGTCAGCTCTGTAAACAACGGAGTCAGAGCGCACTCTGCTAGACAAACCTCACTATGACACCAATTCTAAAGCATTATTTTCTGCATTATATGTCATGAAAAAAAGTTTCATATTGGCGCAATACAGTAAAATATAAGCCAATACCAATATATTGGTGAAAGGATAATATCGGCCGACCGATATATCGGTCGGGCACTAGTATACGTGACACCATGCATAATCGAATGGGTGAAGAAAGGACGTCAGCTGAGAAAGTGACGTAGACGTTTTCCAGTTGACCCTTTGTGTCATAGTGTTGCGTCGAAGAAGTCAACCACAGCAGACCCACACAGCAGGAACAACAACACGGACAACTTTATAGCCACGTGCATTTCTAACATTCTTTACCCATTGATTTTGGAGCGTTTATGGTCATGTTTGAAATCAGACGACACAATTTGCTCCTGGATTGTTCTAACTATATGAGCTCTGCTTTTTATTCTAGTGGTGCACCGATCAGGAAATTTGAGGCTGATACGGATCTCCGTTTTTTATTTATTTATTTATTTTTTTTTAACACTAAGATCGGCTGATACCGATACGATACAGATTTTTTTTTTTTTTTTTAAGTGCCCTTTGCCACACTTTTGCAAGTTATACTGTGCAGTTATATGTTTATGCCCCACACAGTAAAATTACAGGAACACTTTACAAAAAGGTTACATTTGTTAACATTATTTAACAACATTACTGTAGTTAACATGAACTAATGAACTTAATGTTAGTTACGACATATACTACTAACTTTTTACACATTAATGCACTATGAACTAACGTGAACTAACAATGAACAATTGTATTTTTATTAACTAACATTATGATTAATAAATGCTGTATTATTAACTGTTCATGATACCTAATGCATTAACTAATGTTAAAGAAATGAAACCTTTTTATAAAGTATTACCAACATTACATAAAAATTACATTAATTGTGAATTTCTAACATTTATTTGTATTGAAAACAGTTATGTATAGCTCTGTTGTCAATATCAAAAGGTCATTGTGACATACTGGCAACCAGTAAAAACCATGAGAGCATCACACACAGCAGAGATACATTCAGAAATAAGAAAAATTGATCCATTACAAGCTTTAAAACTGCTCCAGTGAGAAATCATTAATAACTATGATTTGTTTACTGTCTTTGGCATTTTGCTGTAACACAAATCACTAATTATTAAGCAAATGCGTGAAGACTCGGTGCCATCGTTGAAGGTTAAACAGTTATATCTGTTATTAGTGGTATTGTGACCAACATTAATCTGATTTAAATTGGGATCCTCAGAGAATAGCGTTGAGATGAGTGACTGATAATGAGATATGGAGAGCACCTTCAGAGCATGCATGTTTGATTGACAATGAGAGCACTCATGTTGAAGGGAGTGAAGCTGAAAGTGCTCATGATCACGCAAACAGTCTCGATTGCTCCACAAAACGTCTGATTGTCACGACTCACATTACATCACATATACTCAGATTTGTATTCGCATGTTTATTTGTTGTTTTTAATTAATTTTTATACCTGTTAGCAGCCCTTTATCCTTTTCCTGCTCACTGTGCAGCGAGTCAGAATAACTACCATAATGACTCTAGAAAATGGGCAACTTAATATTCATACATGTGTAATTCATACACATTTTTAAAAACAAAACGGCATATTCATGTGAATTACATCATGTCTGTAAGTTTAAATTTGTGAATGCTTAGAACTGGCCAACAGCTCACCCTCCAGAGGCGACTCTGTCATGCTTCAAGGGCTGAGCAAGCGCTCATTAGAGGAGCAGTGTATGTGTGATTCCCTGCGTGCTGCAAAAAAGATCGGCCCTAAATCTAGGCACTATCGGCCAGTCGCCGATCACCGATATAAGACGAAGATCGGCCGATTTTGATCGGTGCACCCCTATTTTATTCACTTTCATCCTTAAAATATCTGTGGAAAGAGTAATAATAACATTTAGACTGAGGAGAGTTGTTGTGAATAAATAGAAAATTAAGAATATACAGGTTTGTCTATATTTTCCTAGGAATCATTGGTATTTAAGGTTTGTTGTCTGAATATTTGAAACAGTTCTGTATCTGTACCTGTCATTTGCTTCACGCTACATATTCAATAAAAATCATGCTTTCTGCCTCATTCTATTAATGGTATCCACATGAGATTAAGAAAAGAAGCTGTTATAACCACTCGATAATAATTGAAAGTAAGATAGATAATGTGTAATTTGTAAAGTTTACATCCTGCATTCATAGCGCTAACGCTAGGATGCTAACCTTGGCCAAAGGATGCATCTGCTACCCTCTTTTATTGTGTTTTATGATGGAATGCATAAAAATATTCGTAAGATCATGAAAAAGTTATTTTTTTATAAAGAAAGAAATGTGATACTAGTGCAAAGGTGAAGGGCCATGCTGTAAGATCACTTTAAACAGAATTTCCAATAAATAATTTCCCAGCAATTAGATAGGCCACTATTATTTGCTTTAAAGATATAGTTCACCCAAAAATAAAATCTAGTCATCATATGCTTAAATTTGGTATGACTTTCTTTCATCTCTGAAACATAAAATGAGAATTTTTATGCTAATCTTTTCCATACAATGAAAGTGAACAAGGACTGAGACTGTTGAGCTCCAAAAATGTAAAAAAGCATTGTAAAATTGTTAATGTTTTGATTGTGCGCTGTTGTCTTCTGAAGCTGTACGTTAGCCTTTTTTTATGAGAAACAAACCAAAATTTATTTCAACCATTCTTAGAAACACAACTTGTATAGTGATTTTACAGATGTTAGCTGCATATATAGTTTAGAAGAAATTTTTGTAGGACATTTTTTACCTACATCAGTTTTTATTGTAAGTGCTTTTTTGTGGTGTGAAGTGTTGTTTAAAGTGTAATCATGATCCGTGAGTATGTCTATAGGGTTGGGAAATGTTTGGTCATGGCTAAACCCCCCATCACATGTCATACCAGATCACCACTCATGTTTGGCTGGTCTAATAGTTTAATAAGGTGACTAAGTCCATGCAAATGGCATTTGGCCATTGACACTGTTAAAGGCAAACAAATTGAGGAATGTGATAAAATGTTTCTCCACAGAGAGGCATTCCTTCCTCACTGAGTCTCTCCTTAAAGCAAAACATGCACTGTTAAACTGTGTGTGTGTGATGGACAGAATTACTTTTTCAGTGTGGTCCTCGCCACCTTTTGTTCTTAATTGTTATTTGTTTTCCACTGCATTTGTTTATTTAATTTCTTTCGACTTTAATTAGATCCTGTGCGCTTTCACATAAACCTCTCCTGTGAATATAGGTCACTGGCTGCTGAATCAGTTGCAGTGGTGACCCATGTCTGTGTGTCAAACCTTTAAAAGTCTTACAGCACAATGGAACTTCAGACTCACTCGGGCTACAAACTTAGCTCAACACACTGAGGTAGCCCTCTCTTATTTTCCCCCCTCCTTGTCGTGAATGAAGCCTTTGTCGTACTCACACTGACTCTCCCACCTTTTCTCTCTCTCTCTCTCTCTCTTTGGGCCACCACCCCCACTCTTCTGTCTCTCCTCAAAAATGATGGAGCAACAAGCCAGCAGCAATATTCTCACCCACTCTGACCTTGAATGTCACTTCTTCAGGTTAGCCTACATTCTCTTACTTAGGAAGAAATCTCCCTTCCTGCGGTCTGGATCCTTCGCTCCCATCTCCTCCCCATCTATCAGATCATGACAGCTCAAAGAAAGAGGTGTCCCAGCCTGCACCGGTGACCTAAGATATCGAAAGGAAAACATTTTGATAATCACTTTGTTCTTAGGGGGGGATCTTTGTTTCTGCATTGCTGTAACACTACAGTGTTTTCTTGGCTCAAGATAAGAATTGTGTGCATGGAAAATTTGGGGAAGATAATACATATGTCAATCAGTTGGGTTGCGTTGCGTTGTTGATTGGTGGCTGAAATCCTTGTTAAACAGTTGACAAAGGCAGTGCTGCAGAGGAGGGGGTTACTCGGGTCTCACAACCTCATTCTTCTCTCTTTTATGAACAGCAGAAGACTGCGACTTAACCCTGGATGCTTGAATGCATTCACTGACCACCAGCTTACTGAGCTTTGAATACTCATAATTTCCTGTTGTGTCGCAGGAATGCCTTCATCAAAAGGGTTGGGAATCGAGAACCAGTTCCATTAAAAAAATTTCTGTTGTTAAACAGTATATAAAAATGAAAATACTATTTAAATATCTGTTAGCGAATAATGATGTTCAGTAGTGATGCACCGAAATAAAAACTCTTGGCCAAAACCGAAACTGACAATTCTTGGCATACAGGGCCGAAAACCAAACGATCATTTTGAAGGAATGTTTCACCCAAAATGAATATTCTCTCATCATTTACTCACCGTCATGCCATCCCAGATGTGTATGACTGTCTGTCTTCAGCAGAACACAAGCAAAGATTTTTGGCAGAATATTTCAGATCTGTAGGTCCTTAAAGTCAAGTCATTTTTATTTGTATAGCACTTTTTTACAGAAAATCATGCTTTAACAGAAAATGAATCTGTAATATCTATAAGTCTTAGAGTCATCATTGTGTAGTTTGATACAAAATATTTAGTAAATAATAATTTTGTTTAGATCCCCAGTGAGCAAGCCAAAGGGGACTGTGACAAGGAACACAAAACTCCAAAAAATGCAAGAGAATACAGTAAGTGCCAAGTTTTTGAAACCCCAAAAAGCACAAGTAGCCATCATAAAAGTAATCCATACGAAGCGAAACGCAAGGTGTGTGTAAGAAATAGATATATTTAAAACTTTTTTTGCTAAAAATGTTTGCTTCCGGCCAGCTATGGTTTGCATGTTGACGAGGGTGGAGTTCAAACTGCCTCTCGCATGACATAAGTAAGTAGATACTTTATTAGCAGCTGTTCCTTTGGACTGCGAAACTGTTTCCACACAAAAGCAGTTTATGCAGCAGTCTGAGCAAAGAGCTCGGTCTGAGGCATCTTCTCCACTCACTCACTTGCATTCAAACCGGTTCAAACAGCTCTCCTTGTTGACCGTTCCAAGATGGTGCCGCAGTTGACGCATCCAAACCAGCCAAATGTGCAAATCTATGCTCCTCTGTTGTAAAAAAAAAAAAAAAAAATACTGCTTTTCCGGATTTTTCATATTTCCTGCGTCAGTTCTCTAACTTTCCAATGCGCTTTTGTCATGAGAGAGGCAGCGTGTATTCGACCCTCATAACCGAGCTGGGCGTAAGCGAAATTGTTTAGTTAAAAAAGTTTTAAATATTGATCTATTTCTTACACCTAGCATTTTGTTTCAAATAACATTATTTAATCCACTGGAGTCGTATGGATTACTTTTATGATGGCTATATTTGCTTTTTGGAGCTTCAAAATTTGGCACCCATTCACTTACATTTTATGGACCTACAGAGCTGAAATATAATTTGAAATATCAAGAATAAAATCACTTTAGTATTTTTGTAAAGCCTGGATATTTGATTTCTGCGCCACCAAATGGAATTGCAAAAATAAACAATCAACAAGCCTTCCAAATAAGCCCCCCCTCTTCTGTTTATCAAACAAACAGATAGTCCCTGCCCCTACTTACTGGTTGAGTAAATGTATTTGTGTTGGGCTGGACGGGTCTCTCAAAACAAACAGAGACATTTATATAGCACCACAGAGACACAGTATTTACAGTTTTTGAGAAAATTGACATAAATGGTTTACCTATAGTTGTCTTTGCATATTAAGCTGGGACAGGAGAAAGTATTTTAACACCGAAAAAGTTACAGAATTCAGCTTTAAGTATGTAGTTTATAAGGACCAGTTAATGGGCTTTTGGGGGAGGGGAGAATTCGTCCACCATTTAATTTTAATTTTTACGTTTATTTTCCTAACTGTGGGCTGTTTGCAGTTTCAAGGCCCACAGGAACTTGGCACATTAATACAGAATTTGCTATGCCAGGTGTGCGTTTATAGTCATTTTACAATGGCTTTGAACACAGTTCATCTAAACAGAATTCAGAGTTGGAACTATTTCATTAAGAATCAATAATGAAATTGAGGAACTGGAAGCATTAGGTGAAATCAGAATTGGAAACGGAATCATTAAATTCTTAACGATTCCCATCTTTATTTATCAATGAAAAGATATATTGTGGACTAGAGATGATGCTGTTTATCTGACAACTTTCTCTGGGCTGAAGTTTCTCACATAATCAAATTAATAAAATTTTAACCAAACCACCAATCAGACACACTGGAGGCTCTACAAATACCACATGTAAAATAAAGGAAACTTTAGAACTCCTATGTTTTATTATTCAGTCAAGCTTGGTTCTCATTTTCAAAAGATATTTTAAAATACCTTTTCAACTAAAAAAGTTTCACTTTCATTATTATTTTTCTGACTTGTTTGTAAAGCATTTTGAGCTATAATCTTTTATAAAAAAATTGGTTTTAAATATTATTATTCCTAAAGTAGTGATAAGAAACCTATGAGATTTTATGGTTTCTGGAATGAGATGGGGAAGTTTCTTGAAGAGGGTTTTGGTGGAATTGGATTCTTTCTCTTTGCGAGGCTGCAGCTGTTAGGCCTCATCTTGTCGAGGCCAGTGGCGGTTTCTGGGCACTGTGGGGTTACCAGTGTGACCCACTGACTCTGCTTTTAATTGCTGAGGAATGAAAGCAAAGCATGGGATTTCTCTCTCTCTCTCTCTCTCTCTATGTATGTTAGAGCATGTTTGTGTTTTTGAACGGATGTTCTGGAAGGCTTACCCTGCAGACATTGGGATTTGGTATTAATTTTCACACTGAATATGTATAACACATGCAGGGGAGCAAATTTCTATGCAGTGAACCAGTGGGGAACATTATTATGTCTTAGGTAAGGAAAGATAGGAAAGATGCCTCATGATAAATGCATGGCAAGTTTGTAGTTTGCCTGATTTCTTAGGTTTCATGCCGTGCTAGAATTGCTCAGGTTAAGTGTTTATTCCAGTTTTGAACCTGCATAGATTAGTATTAAAATCTAACCCTACATTTCCATATGACACAGTCTGTACTTTTTTTAATTTCTTAACACGTAAAACTTTAGTAGGATTATAGTCCCTTCTCCATCATCCTCAATGATTTAAGCCACTTTATTCACTTTTGGAGTGCATGCATTCCCACACATACATTGTGACTTATTTTCAACTCCCTTTCTTCGCTCCAGTTGCTGTGATGCTGTTGTTTTTGTCTTCAGGATAAGTGTAGAGCAAAAGAGAGCCAAACCCATGTTCCCCACACTTCCTAGATCTGCCTAGGATGTCTTCGTCTCACACACTTCCCCATTTTTCCACACCTTTCTTTCCTTTTTTCCATGGCCGCATTTCAAACCGACACATCCTTTCCCAGGGAATAGAGGGAACAGAGACTACTTATTGTTTCTGATCAGCTGTTGAACAATGAAGAACTCATCAGGGTCCCAGGCAACAAATATATATTGTTGTCATTATATTTTCTGTTCATTCTTCTTGCCAAGTGCCAAAAATACTTAAGTTTAATTTAATTGATAAAAAGGGGACTGGAAAAGAGAGACTAAAAGCAAAGAGGAGGAACAAATTTTGGATATGTTAATCCCTGTCATGACACAAGCTGTATCTGAATTCCCCTAGTTTCAGAGAATCTTCTGAACTGGATGCAAGAACTTGCTTCTCGACAGTTTTACATTCTTAAGGTTCTTGTAGTGAATTGTATAAATACATGGCCAGATGTATTCCATACGGGAGTGTAGGCATTATCCTGTGAGCCATATGCATGAATTAATAACAACATAAACAAAACAATTACTCTGGTGTTGTTAAACAAGTAATGATGTATAACTTTCTTGATACCTGTAACATTTACAGTGGAAAAGAGCCGTCCGACTTAATGATTCTTCAAGGTTTTTTTTTTTGTGGTGTTGTTTTTTTTTTTGGGTGGGGGGGGGGGGGGTAATTCAGCATTTTGAATCTGACATCACCTCAGCTCCCGTGGCCCTATGGGATAGTAAAGTGTCCCATGGATGCACACTTCAAAATCTCACCGGATATAGTAGGTCATTTGGGTATTGTTCTCCTACTGTTTCATGTATACTGAGGATTCTGACATCCTGCTCATTTGATTAACTGCTTTTGGAATATTAGTCAAGTAATTTTTATTTGTATAGCGCTTTTCACAACACACATCGTTTCAAAGCAGCTTTACAGAAAATCATACTTTAACAGAAAATATGTGTGAAAAAAGCTTGGAGGATCATCAGAGACTCCAGCCACCCGAGCCGTGGCTGCTATCACTGCTACCATCAGGCAGGTGGTATCGCAGCATCAGGACCCACACCAGCTGACTTAATGACAGCTTCTTCCCCCAAGCAATCAGACTTTTGAACTCTTGATCTCTCACGATACATATTTCAGCACCGCACTTTATTAGCCTCAGACTGGACTCACATTTATACTTCTCTCTTTTTTTTTTTTTTTCTCCCAGTTTGGAATGCCCAATACCCAATGTGCTTTTTTTTAAGTCCTCGTGGTCGCGTAGTGATTTACCTCAGTCCGGGTGGCGGAAGAGGAATCCCAGTTGCCTCGTCCCCGTCTGAAATCGTCAACCCGCGCATCTTATCACGTGCCCGTCTGAGATCGTCAACCCGTGCATCTTATCACGTGGCTTGTTGAGCACGTTGCCACGGAGACATAGCGCGTGTGAAGAATATTTCCTCTAAAGGACTAAAAGAATCATCAATCAAATCGATAAAACATTAAGCTTTTAATGTCTTCAGAATCGTTCAGTGGAATCAGAATCCAGGGATTCTTTTTTTTCAGCGTCCAAATGTTTTCTATAAAATAGATAACTATGTTTCCCATGTTCATGTGCTCTTTGTGGGCTTGGCAATGTTTGGCAAGACCCTTCAGGTCTGTAAGCAACTCATGCAGACCCTTTTTCTGGCCAGCTGTGGCACAATAGCGGGCAGTGAACCAGAATGGCAAAGAGCGGCACACCCTGTTATTTATAGAGCGATAGAAGGGGTGACCTCATGCCGCCAGTGCAAAGTCCAGGGCTGATGCTGGGACTGAGAGACAGGGAGCCCATTCTTTGCTGTTGCAGAGGCCCGTGGTCCATTTAGACCATCTACCAGCTACAGATCGCCTTTCATGCTCATACGTAGTGTCGTGAAAACAAGAACTGATCTGATCCCTGATGTGTTGATGCAGGTAAACATTTTGCTCTTTGAAATACTAAAACACTGATCCAGGATTAGACTTTGTTTACAAGCGTAGCCAAAATAATGTAGCGCTGGATCTATTGCATGAGAGCTTTTCTTTGCATATTGGATTTTTCATGCACCGGCAAATAATAAAATATAGTTGAAGTTGAGCTGTCGATTTAATCGAGTTAATTCTGTGTGATTTAATTGTATAAAAAATATTGCGCTAAAAAAATAATGCAATTAATCATGTCCCCAGACCAGAATAAGGAATATTCTCATCAGCAGGGCATTTCAAGCTTGAAGTACCACCTGTTTTCAACAGGGGGCAGTAAGTGAAAGTCCAACTGTATAGGCAACACGCAGCTGTAAATACAACAAACCATACTCAGGCTTGCTTGACGCTAGTGACAATACAAGATGAGAAAGCGTTCTTGCGTTCAAACACAGTGCAATTCTGAATACAGGGATCTTAACTTGACACAGCAACCTAAAAACGCTGTTTATGATGAAACACAACCAAAGTGATACGCACGCGCTCCAAAAATGTCCGTCTGACGCATGTCTAAATTGCCGTGTGCTTAGAAAAGCCTTATTAATAAATCTGACTTGGACAGATTGACGAATTGAATTGCAAAATGGATTGCTGTAGCCTGTAGGCCAGTTATAGGCTTATATTAAATTATATGGAAAATAAATAATATATTGCCTTCTAAAGCCACTTCTTGTATTGTCTTATCAATGCTTTACTCATCTGCCACAATAATGTATTGCATATTATATGTGTAATATGTGTATATGCTGTATATGAATATAATAATTTAATAATTATATACTAAATTGTTATTTGAGGGCAAATATTTATTTGCAATTAATTCTGTTAATCCACTTATCATGTAATCAATTCAATGAAAATTTGTAATCGATTGACAGCCCTAATATTAAGTTAACTATTTGCAAAATGTTTTCAGTGTTATGTAACGTAACATGTCCCACAATGTTTGTGTTATGGACAAGAAAGACTTCAAATCATGTGGCTTCTTGAGGAGATGTGTGCTTTTACGTTTTTGAGCGAATGGACTTGCAGTTTTCAGTTTGCAGATGATATAACAGATGAAATACTAAACTGATCTATATCTAGAAACTAGAATATTAAAGAGACTTTGAGGTGGGCTCTTGTGACTTGGCAATGCCCTAGCAACCACCCAGAACACCTGAGCAACCGCATAGCAGTGCCCTGGCAACCACCATCACTCAGTTTGTTTACATGCACTTTCAAAAATGTCATGTGAACGCACCAGTCCGATTTTTGCAAAGTCAGACTAACACAGACCTAGATAATGCAATTGTAGCTCGGCTTTGTCCAGCATTTAAGCTCGTTATTTGGACGATAATTGGCCTCAGAATTCTGTGCATGCTCCAAACCACACAGGGGACACACAACGTGTATTTAATCTGGTGTATTTGTCGTCCTTCCTCCAAATATTCAATTACGCATTGTGTCTACTTGGACAAACAGATGAAGACTCTAGCTTGACTAAGCAAAACACATACTGTAGCTCGATTATAACTGTGCATGTAAACATACTATGTCATTGCATGGTCACTCAGGGACACTTGATATCAAGACTGGGTCTTTGGGTGTGTTTGCCTAATGAGTACTGGATTAAATGAAGTGTGTTACACAGGGTCAACCTCCCTGTCCCTTGTGCTGAATTTTAGTAGACATATTGTAGTGGGTGAGGTTTGGACTTCATCACTGTCCGACACAGACACCCTCCCTTGCGTGGTATCAGAGCCTGGGAGTTTACATGCATCATTCAGGAACACTGGCAGCATAACCAAGAATAACCTCTCAAGGCCGTTTTTGTATTAAAACTGTTCCCATCATGGGACTTATAATTTTCAAGTCCTTTCTCTTGTAATTTGAGGCATATTTTGCCTCCTAAAGCCAAAATTTAGGCCATATTTTATCTTAGAAAGGAGTGACAGGAAAGGAGTCACAGTGGTGCCATTTGTTTGCTGTGCTCTCTGCCCTCTCTACCCCTCTACGTTTATATAAACACGAAATGTTTTAAAGTGTGCTAGCAGAGAGTTTCACCTCATCAACAGTATTTTCCACCAGGTCCTGTTTGAAGAGTGGGTACGGAAATTCTTATTCTTCGCATGGCATGTTAGGAGTGGTCGTTCCTAAGGGAGATTAAAGAAATATCACGGCAAAGAAATTAGGAGCAAGAAGGGATTTGTCACGTAGAACTTTTCAACTCTCCATAAAGATCTCTTTGTAAACCTTTATTCACGATCACCAGGGAGCAAGTCGACTGGTGCCCGTGACCAAACCAAACAAGCACTCGCATACTCACACATACAGTGCACACACGCACGTTTACTTAGCTATCTAAATAGGGACATACCGTAGACTTCAATTGTTTTAATATAAAGCTAATTAGAATTACAATAGACTAGACCCGCAACGGAACCTTAAAAGAAAACCTTTTGCATTTTCAGATAAAACAAAAAACAAAAAAGAATACATTCATTTATGTATGGATCATTTTTCAAATATCCCCAAAGGGAAGCTTTCAAATTTAGCTCACTTCTGGGGACAAATTTTCCCCAAACAATAGCTATGTACATGCACAGAAAAAGGTCTGATGGAACATAGGTGTGGTTACAGTTATTTTTATCAAACCTCCAATGAGAACATGAGCTCAAGGGAGAGGAAAGGAAGATAGAGAGAATGAGACTACTGGGTGGGTGTAGAAGAAGGGAGAGAGAAGGATAAATGTTTAGGGTGGAGGTGCATAAGTTCCGTGAGGTCCATGTGGTTTGCACCCGCTGATGCCAACAGTTCCTCAGAAGCTGATGCAAAGTTGAAAAAAACCTCACAGAAGTTCTTCAATCTGGGTTCTTTAAGAAAATCAGTGAGACCTGAGAGTTACAGAGGATAAAGTGCCATTACATCATGACCCGGGGTACCCTTTAAATGTGCCCTCGGAGAAATGAGGTCTGATTTAGCAGAGGACAGCGGGTGAAGTGCAGCGACCACTCTTTCTTCCTCTTCCCACTCTCTTTATTTTGGTTTCCCCGTCCTCCTCACAGGGAGTTGTGGAAGTTCTGAGCACTTTGGCAGCTTATGAGGTAAGATGGTGTGTGTTAGTTTATTTCATTGCTGAGGGGGCTCGCGGGGCACTTGGGTTTGCCCGCCAACTGTGCATGTGTTTTGTTCTCAGTGTGCAGCAGTTTAACATATCCTGCCATAAAACATACCTGTCCGAGAGTTACCAGTCTTTTTCCAATGATGTGTGTTGAGCAGATTGGATATTAGTTCTTATGAGGTGGAAAAAGGCTGTGTTTGTTTTAAATTGATGAACTAATGGAAGGTCAGGCTACATCATTTCGCTCCTGGCCTTAAAAAGCCCAAATGCACCTGGAGAACATACACTCAGCTTCTGATATGGTACACACATTCAGTCTGATGAAAACCAAGTGGATAAAGATTTATTCAACAAGTGTCATCTTTGTTGCATTTACAAACAAACACATGCAACCATTGAGATGAAGCCTCCGTGATCCAAGCTGATGGGCTTTCCGCCTATTGATTATGGTATCCCGGAGAAACCATCTATCTGGAGCAGATGGAAAAGAGGAATGCAAAACAGCAGTGTCCTCGGTAATTGTGACCATACATCTGAATAATGTTTCCATTACATGGAACCAGCAATTTTGCATCTTATGTCAGCAGAATACACGAGAAAGACTGCAGGACTCAGTTGTTGAAGAAACTGAAGAACTAGACTGAAGACAGTCTGTCATTCAGTCAGTATCTTTGGGTGATGTTTCTGCATTGCTCATGTCTTTTCCTACAGTTATACTCTAAGTTATACTAAAAAACTTGTAGTTGTAATCTATGCTCTTATCTGGAATCTCTGGTATGAATCCCTAATACCCCGTTTACACATGGTATTAAGATGCATTTTTGGTGATCGGATCATATGTGGTCATCGCTAAATACAGTTCTAAACAGGGTCTAAAACATTTTATGATCGTCTCACAAAAACCTCATATGCATGTGGTCAAAAACATGTGACCGTATCTCATTTGAGGTGTAAACGCTAATCCGCCCTGTATGCGTTCCGGCAGCAGCAAAGCGCCTCCTGTCACCTCTCAATGAATCGCTGCACTAAAACAAGAGTATAAACTTTGCCGGTTACAACCGGCTTTAAAAGGAAACAACTGTCTGATAAATAAAAAACAAAAAGTGGTTATATGCACAAATGTGAGAACTTCACGGATCTTCTTCAGTGTGTCTGAAATCAACATGCAGGGACTTATGAGAAGCACAAACATCTGCAGCTCAGGTTAATAAAACTAATCCACTAAAATTACGGATAATTCTGCTCGAAATGTAGCGTTTGTGCTTAGGTTAAATTTCAGCTGCATCTGGGAGAAATAGTGCGCTGTTTTTGTCGTGCTTTCTTCGTCTTTTCTGAATTCGTTGTGCTTTAATGTCATACAGTAACACACTGACATAGTGACTGATGTATGTCATCATGAAACAGAGACCCTCCTCTCCAAATCCGATCACAAGTGGTCACAGGAGATGCATTTCAGTGACTGCGTGCTGACGGGGTAAATGAGTACCATCATTCTGTCATTCTAAAATCACCAAATCATTTAGTCTTTGGATGAATGTCTTCATTAAAACATCCCTGGTCTCTTTTAAAGTGTTCTTGTTTTCAGGGCAATATGATCGAAAATTATTTTCTTGAAGTACCCCCTGAGATTTTAAAGGAGTATTTTACATAAATTATAGATTTTTTTTTAAATTTAATGAGGCATTGACATTTCTATCACAATTCTATGAAACCCTGTACTTCCATCACAAACCTCTAGAGATTTGCGCACCCCTGCTCTACAGCATGGCTGTAACTGCTGAAAAACAGGAATCCGATTGCATTAGCTGTGTGTTTTGAAGGGAGGATTTGTGGAATGAGAAGTAGGCTCTGATGTAAGACAAAAAAATTAATATGATGCTATGTGTCTGCCGAGCAGGCGAGAGGTGTGCCTGTTTAATGTTGGAGGTTGAGATTTACACGTGCGTGACTGACTGAAAGTATGACTGTGTATGTTTTGACTGGGCTGATGTTTTGTGTATGGGAATTATGTGGCTTTGGAACTGATATTTGAACCTTTGTCCTATGTTATGTAGGAGACTCCCTGATGGAATAACATGGTATTGTGTATCTGTAAGCTTCTTTGATGAATAGCTGATATGAATGACTCTGTACATTTACAGCACAGTATGTATACAGTATGTGACCTCTGACTTCTTATTTTTTGATAGAGGAAGTGGAGAAATTTGAAATGGACAGCACAGACGGCTGTGTGTGTGTAAACATGCTTATCTTCAAGTATGTACTGTTAAGTGTGTATGTGGTACTGACTTAAGAATTTAACCTCTATGTCCTCTTGATAGGAGAAGAGTCTCTCTCTGTGCTGCTTATGTATAAAATGATGGTATCAGTATAGCTATTTGTCTCCAGAAGAATTCAGAATTGTTTTTTCTCTGTGTATGTGGATGGCTACAACACATATTTAAACATATTTAAGCTTAAACCCTCTCTCTCTCTCTCTCTCTCTCTCTCTCCCACATAGATTGAGGAGGGTGGAAAGGCAGCTAAGTGTAAGAAATTGAGAGTTGGAGACGAACTGGTCAATATTAACGGCTCTGCTCTCTACGGTTCTCGTCAAGAAGCCCTCATCCTCATAAAAGGCTCCTACAGGGTTCTCAAAATCATCATCCGAAGGTACGTACACATACACAACTGCTAATTTAACCCCATATTGCCACAGTCTAAAACAATCATGCTGCTTTGCTTTCCGAAACGTCACATCTCTTGAAAATGTTGAGGATGTGACCTGCAAACTTTTTCACTATGGGCGAGTGTCTTTGCAGTGGCTAAATCCACCGGTAGCCTCTGATTATGTGTCTGTTGTTTATTTTAGCTGGCGTGATGTGAGCTGACGTCTGTAAAACTTGGCAGACAAGAGTTTTGTCACCCATGACAGAGAAAATTGACTGACACACCCTATTTGACTTACTCACAGAAGCCTGATCTAGGATCAGATCTGCCAACATCAGTGTTATTTGTAGCTTATGGGAAATATATTTATAAGTTGTACCCAGGTCAGTGTTTGTCCGTTCAGTCTGACCACAGGGGTTTTTCCCTTTCCAGGCATGTGGACAATGAGAGTGTCATGTGATACTGCCTCACTGTGGCTACAGGCAGAAGTACAGACTAGAGACATATACCTGTTCTCTTTCTAAAAGCATGAACACACATACAAACATTTGGAAAATGTTATTAATGGACACGTTGTGATAAATATTTACTTTTCACTCGTAGCTTTATGTACTCTGGCTAAATTAGGTGCTGTGTGTGTTGAGTCTGGACTGGATGTCCAGTCGGTGGTAGATTGCTTGCACTTGTTTAGTCAGCACATTCCAGTGTGTTGAGGCCTCACTACATCAGCAGCTATCAGACAGATGAGTCTACGTCCTACTCTCCTCCCTCTTCCATCTTCTTTTTTTCTATCTTATTTATCCTGTCCTCTCTCCCTCACATTCTATAAACCTACCTTGTCCTCTCTTTATTCTTTTCACCAATATAGTCTCAGCATTCTATAGCCTCATTCTCTAACCTCTCAGCATTGTATAACCTCTAAGACTTCGTTTTTAGCCTATCCACAGTCTAACGTGGAATTTTTTAAATCTCATTATTCTATAACCTTTATAACCTCTATTCTCTCTGTATTCTCTTTATTACCTATTTTCTCTATCCTCTCAACATTCTTTAACCTCTATAACCTTACTCTCTAACAGTAGCATCAAAACTGCTTAAAACTGGTTTCACCGAGAATCACACGCGAGACACGCTCTGCTCTATCCTACTGTATCTCTGGAGCACGCAGGTGCGCGCGACGCATGTCAACCAGGCTTCCCTCGATATGTGAGCTCCGGTTACAGGATAGAACAGATCGGGTCACATGACTGTCTCATTAAACCAGTGGTTCTCAATTTTTTTCGGGTCACGCCCCCCCCTTTGAAACAAGAAAAACTTTGAGAACAACTACATTAAACTGTTCTTCTCTCAATTTCGTGGCGCAGACGACAAAACTTATGCGACCCATTTGAATTAGTCATGAGAATGTTCTAATTTAAAGTGCTATGGAGCAATTCAACCATTTCAAACGGCTACAGCACTGATATTCTGAACAGCTCTGAGAAGGGAAAAGGAAAACACCCGCTCTTCACCAGCATCAATTACAAGACTTTTCACATCTGCACATCAACACTCTTACTAACATTTATCACAGTAAACTGTAAGAATTTTTCATTACAACTGTTGAAGTTGTATTAAAAAGTGGTGTTAAATGTGTTTAGGCTATTATTTTTAACAAATAAACAGTTTCTTTTTTAAGAAAGACTAACTACCTAACTAACCACTGTAATGTGGAGCCATCCATGGTCTTTCTTGTGATTATGGCATTACAAATGCAACTGGTATACAGTTTAACTGAAAGAAATGAAAGAACTATGGTAAACAAAAGTGCATGTACAATGTAGAATATTTTAGCTATTTTGTTAGGATTTACGCATTTCTGCAGTATTTCATCTAAAAAAAAAAACAGTGTATTTTGCATTTGCCCTTATGAAAATTTAAATGTATTTATTTTTATAGTTTTAACAGTGGTATTTGTAACAAGACCATAGTAAGCATGGAAGCATGGATCTTCTTCACTACTGTGGTTAGATGTAACATGATATCTATAAAAGTAATTATGGCATTTTTGTAATTACATACAGTAGGCCTAAAAAATATAAACATTTAAAAGTTGTAACACAAATGTATTATATTCCCTCACTCACCTAATGTAGCCTATAACAAAATTAATAGAGCTGAAGTAGTAATATGATAATATGTATTATGTATCTATTTCTGCCTAAAGTAGAGTTAATGTTACTATAGTAAATTCAAGGGTGGACATGTAGAATTCTGTGCCGAATTCAAATGGTTTCTGCGTTATGTAAAAACAATCACTCAACCTTTATTGTTTCACTGGATCTGTTGCTATTTTAATTATCTAAAATACAAAGCACTGACCATTTAATTTGTGAGCCTGTACATCTTGAAATATTTATAAACAGTTACAGTTCTACAGTGTCATTATTTGCCTAGATAGTCTTTAAAATAAACGTAGTTTACCCCAAAATGAAATTTCTCTTATCATTTACTCACCCTCATGCCATCCCAGATGTGTATGACTGACTTTCTTCAGCAGAAAACAAACTAAGATTTTTAGAAGAATCTCAGTTCTGTTGGTCCTTTCAATGTAAGTGAATGGTGATCAGAACTCAGAAGGTCCACAAATCACATAAAGGCAGCATAAAAGTAATCCATAAGACTCCAGTGGTTTAATCTGTGTCTTCAGAAGTGATATGATAGGTGTAGGTGAGAAACCAATCAATATTTAAATCCTTTTTTACTATAAATTCTCCTCCCTGCCCAGTAGGGGGCGAAAACAGAAGAAGAACTCTTAAGAGAGAAGAGCGCTTGTGAAAGTGGAGATTTATAGTAAAAAATGACTTCTCATTTACTTGCATTGAATGGACCAGCAGAGCTGAGATATTCTTCTAAAACTCTACATTCATGTTCTGCAGAAGAAAGTCATACACATCTGGGATGGCATGAGGGTGAGGAAATGATGGGTCAACTATCCCTTCAACATTCACTTATTTTTACAACACATACAATGAAGTCTTATGTCAGAAAGTGAAAATCTTAGTGAATGCCGTATGTGGTATAATGATATGGAGAGCTTAAATAATTTTCAATAATTGCATATTTTTGCTGAGACCTTTAATTGTTATCTTCACACCCCCCCCTTTTTGGGTATGGGCTGACTTGGACATGACATCCCGGGCTGAACATGAATCCCACTCTGGCCATGATATAACCTTATGCGCTAACCTTTAAAAATTCTGTAACTTTTATAACCCCATTATCTAACCTCTTAATATTATCTAACCTCTCAACATTTTATCATTTATGTTACCTTATTATCTAACCTCTCAACATTCTATAACTTATATAACATTATTCTCTAAACTGTCAACATTCTATAACATCTATTACCGTACACTCTAACCTCTCAATATTCTCTAACTTCTTAACATTCTCTCCTTCACTTTTAGAACCTCATTCTCGAACCACATTCTGAAGTTATCTGCAGTAACTAATACAATAAGTCTTGAGAGTCTGTGCATTACAGTGACTCTATCTCTTGTACGGGGTGTTGTTGGTCACAATGTGAAGCTGAGTGCCTGTGTATTAAAGAATGTGCGGTTTAAAGGCATTTTACATTGGATTTGAATGCAGCTCATCCAATCAGAGTCTGAACTGGGCTATCTGTTCTATAAATGTAAATAAACCATTTCAATAACCTGTTTGCTGCACACAACAAAGTCTGTTTAGTTGTACTAATACTAATTACTTTATAGAATTACAGTCTTAGACTGCAAAGATGCTTTTAACCAACTTCTAAACTCAAGGCTTTGGATAACCTTCAGAACACTAGTTCTGCAAAAGCTAGCCATAGAGTTACTGGCCAAGGAGTGAGAAGAGAGAGGGAGAGGTGGGGTGTAGAGATGGAAAAAATTGCTTTCCTTTTCCTTTAACATTCGTTTATTTGGGGCAGCTGAGAAATGCTGCAGTCTTAGTGTTATTACCCTACCTGTGGTTCCTCTCTTGCTGTGTTTTCCTAGGCGGCACTGTATGTGTGTGTTTTGTGTTCTTCTGTTTGTAGATTTGAGCCCCAGTCACACCAGCAGGACTGTGCAAGAGGCACTTGAACGGGTCTGATTTAACTATTTAGCTTTTTACTCTGAAAATAGACTATTGCTGTATATTTTTTGCTTTTTGCATGCAGCTAGTGTATAAGTATGTCTGTATAAAGCTTATGAGTTGGCTTGGTTAGAAAGCATGATTACTCTTTACTCATGCTTGGCAATCAGTCTGACACTGGCACGTCATTTGAGCAGTGTTGTAGTACTCGAGATCAGTCTTGGTCTTGAGACCGTTCTCGAGACCACTTTTTGAAGGTCTCATCTTGGAATCGACCGCATTTTTACTCGGTCTTGTCTCGGTCACAGACAAAGAGGACTCGGGATTTTATTTCAAGACTGGTCAAGACCACAACTGGGGGGGATATCACTAAATTGCTTGTGCATTGTCTGATTTATTTGTTAACATCATTACTGTGATTGGATGTAAAACTTCCTGCTTCAAATGCAAGCAATAACTTGACTCATTTCTAATTTGAAATTTTTGTTATTGTTAACGGCTGTCACCCTTCCCCGCCCCCCTTCACACGCACTCCAAGAAAGTGAATGCGGGAGACAGAAGAAACTGTGGCTGTCTGAGAGATGTCAGACAAATCTTCTGTAATACAATTTGGCTACCTGAACCAGTGTTTCCCAACCACTGTGCCCACTAGTGTGCTGTGAAAGATTGTCAGGTGTGCCATGGAAAATTATCAAATTCCTCAAAATAAATAAATACTGTTTTTCCCCCGGTATTTTAGTGACGGCATAGAGATGGTAGAAGAGTTTTAAAGTTGCCGATTAAGTATATTTTCCATTACAAAGTATTTTATGCAACCAGTTTAAATATTTTGTCCATAATAACATTATTGTTCTAACAAACTCTAGTCCGCTGTCAAACGCAACTCCTCACATGCCCATAAAATGATGCTTCATCATAACACTTGTAGTAAAAACATTCAGTCAGTGAACCGAATGAATGAATAGAATACAACATGTGTATTGCTTTACTCGAAGACTAAAGCTGTTTGTGCACAGCATAGAGTTACAGATGTTATGAACAGATGTGGCTTACTTGTCGCATTTCTCTCATGAAACATAAAGAAAATATGAGAAACTGTTACATACGATTACTAAAAGCAAATTCTCCTGTTTTAAACAAGTCCAAAAATCTGTGATACGATGTGTAGATCTTCACGGAGCGCGTTTGACATCTGAACCTGTGAATGGAGGCCAGGTGGCTGCTCCCGGGTCCTAATGCCTGCTGGATCCAACCTCTGTCAGTGTGACTTAGGTTTTTCTTTTCTCTCTATCAACAACACGATTTTGACCCGGTGCGACTTTATTTCCGGAAAATACAGTAAATAATAAAAAATAAAAATATTTGATTTGCTGTGCCATTGCAAGAATTAATTTGCAAGAACAAATCTACAAATTGGAAAAGACACAAATTTATTTATTTTTTTTTCATTATTCAGTTAGCGCTCTTGGCAACTGTGTCCTCATTATACAGCGTACCTATGTTACTTGCATTTTTTGCATAGCCGAATTTCAAACATTACGAGTTCACGCTTCTAAGACATATCATGGACAAAAACTATCAGCGATGGTTATGTGGGTTAGTGGTGTGCCATGGGATTTTTTTTTTATCTTAAAAAGGTTGGGAAACACTGACCTAAACCACAAAAAAGCGTCCAAAAGAAAAAAACACAGCAGTATGCAATGGTTACCGAGACGGCTGAGACTACATCAAACATTTATCAGCAATTAGAAAGGAAGCATAAAGAAAGATTAGCTAAGTGTAAGTGATGCTAGCAAAGCTAGCTAGCTAACATTAGCAATCTGCCTCTTGCTGCATTCCATTCAACTCGGAAAGTCTCGGAAAGTTTATCAATTGGGTTGATAGGAGACATCTCTGGTAACAGTCAAATACCTGCTAAGCCAATGGGAGCATTGCAGTTTTGTTTCCTTTAACGTCATCTTCCGAGCATCTGGCATTGGAATGCCTTTAGTCGGAGATCGGAGATATCAAGTGGAATATCCCACATCCGATATAATAACCTAAACTCATCTTCACTCCTCACCCAAAGAGATTTAGCATGTATTAGCTATACATATTAGCTACCTATGTATTTACTGTTTTAAAGGACTCTAGTTTCAGTTGCTTGCCAGCTATTTGCCACCTAGCTAGGTGCGCAAGCTACCTAGTTTAGTTAACATATATTGAGGAGTGTAGCTAATGCAGTGTTAACTTTGTGAGAGATTGAGGGGACAGGGCGTGTAGTGTCAAATTGTTGTTCCCAAGTTACATTTTTGCTTGTGATAAACAATGACGAGACAAGCCACATAAAGCTACGTAGCTAATGTATATAAAGTTACGTTACATCAACGTTAGCTAATGTCAGCTCCAACAACGCTCCCTCACTTGGGTGAAAGAGCTGGAGATGTGACAGCAGAGAGTGGAGACTGAGTAATGCGCCTCCACTTATATGAAAAATCTACATTTTAAATAGGCTGCTTTGCTTATGTTTGGCATTCTTTGTTCTATTTTCTATTAGCTATGTGGTTAGCAATTGCACACATTTATACAATGCTTGTTGTTGGTTCAAAAACAACAAAAAAGTTATTATATTGTTTAAGAAAAGACAGAGAAAAGGGAAGACTTAAGTATTGAATAATTGTTTGATATATTCTGTACTTAATGATGGTTTCTAGGGGAAGAGTCATCCAGAAAACCTGATGTTATGCTTGCACAAAAATGTTATTGTCTTAGGTGGATGGTAAAACTTGGAAAAGGAGTGTTGAATAAAGATGGTTAAGTTGATGTCAGCTCTTTAGTGTTTGTTTGTATTTGTTTGCTCATAGAAAACAAAGGGAAATTCACACACATAAAATTCACCTCTGCAATGCCTTTTGATTATTTTATCAAGACATTTCTCATGGTACACTGATACACACACACAAATATATATATGGCAATAAAAGAGGTGAATGAAGAGGAATATTCATTTGTTTTCTGTGGGTGTTTTTATGGGAATATCCTAAGTGTGTCATGCAGTGTTGGACTCGCACTGGTCTGGTCTTGGTCTTGACTCGGTCTCGCCCTGCCTTGGTCTTGGTCTTGAATTGGTCACAACCCCTCCAAGTCTTGGTCCTGTCTTGGTCTCGATACACTCTGGTCTTGGTCTTGACTTGGTCTCAGTTTAGGTGGTCTTGATTACAACACTGCATTTGAGGCCAGTACTGTTGACACCATGTATAAATGTGATGTAATAGTGATTCAACAGCACTTTAGCATAGTTCTTATTGTCACTGGTTCTTAGAGCGTTATGTCAGCTTTCTAAAGGTGTGAGTGTGTGCTTGTGTGCACAAAAAAGAGAAGGATTCTTCAAGCCAGGATCATGGCTGGTCTGGATGATGGTGAAGAAGGACTCGAGTGTGACTGTGTACATGAGGTTTTGTAATAGCTGTGAGTGTGTGTGTGTGTGTGTGTGTGTGTGTGTGTGTGTATTTTTATATATGCTGGTAAAAATCACATGCATCAAACAGGGCTCATTTCCACATCTAGTTAAAGGCAGAGGAATGTATGACTGTACAGTTAGGAACATGATAGAGATGTTTGTGTGTGTGTGTGTTTGTTTGTTTGTTTTATATTCACAGCTCTGTGGAAAACAGTACTATTTTAATGCCAGCCGCCAATCATTAGAATTTGTGTAAGTGTGTGCACCAACCTTCTTCTAATGAATATTCCTCTGTCTGTCCTTCAGTTAATGAACAGGGAGATGTTGTGTCCTCAGACTGCTCTTTGTGAATGGGAAGATGAGCTGTACAGTTCAAAGGATGTTTGTGGTGTGCAGTGGCCAGAGACTCACTGTTCTGTGAAATGTTTTCCTACAAACGCACACACGTTGGTGCGGCTAACCTTATGAGGACTCTCCATAGACATAATGATTTTTATACTGTACAAACTATAGATTCTATCCCCTAACCCTAACCTCAGCCCTAAACCTAACCCTCACAAAAACTTTCTGCATTGTTACATTTTCAATAAAATATCGTTTAGTATGTTTTTGTTTTTTTTAAGCGACTTTATTTATTTACATGAGAAATGTAACACATTTATAGCATAATACCCTTGAAATTACCAGTTTGTAACCTAAAAAAAAAGTCCTCATAAACCATCCAACCCCCCCCCCCCCCACACACACACACAGAACACACACACACACACACTATTGTTCAGGAGCAGTCTGGAATGCAGAGTTCAGGATTTGTTCATTGAACGCAAGCTTTTAATTGCACACACATAAATACAGAGTTTGTGTCTTCTCCGTTTGAGTTTTGTGCCAGTGTTAGATTTTGTGTGCATGTTGCAAACTTGTGTTATACACTGTGAAAGAGAGTGTAATTGATCTATTGATGTTATTAGAACTTGATGTGCTATGCCTGAAGGTGTGGTGCCCATCTTACTGAACAGTGTGCCTAATCTGAAAGTTCTGGATGTCTGGTTCCTCCTAGTTCCTACTCCCACTTCCTGTTACACATGCTGACTGTAATAGCAGCTTTAGGAGCTGGGCTGGGAACCATAGGACAGAACTGTTTATTCATAGCAAACAACCATTGTCAGGGGCGGAAGAATTGTTTTGGAATACGTAGTTTGTCTCTGACTCAAGCTAAGTCTGAAATGTACAGCCATTTATGGGCTGTGAACGTATAGGTATGGAATATTCTGAAGCAGGCACACATACTCACACACACAAATGTGTGCCAAGACTTAAAGGAAGGGAAGGCCTTCACAGGAAAGCCACGTGAATGAGGGATATGTTGCTTTCTTGCTTTGGCATATCCGTGTCTAGAGTGGAATTGGTACAAATGTTTCTACACCATTTGCCAGGGAAAATGGTTACTAAAGATCATCCATATGTAACAATCTCAATGTTAAAGAGGCAGTGTGTAATGTCAGTCAAATGGAATTATCAAGATATTAAGTATGTTCCAAGATATTGGGTGAGCTGACCACATAAGATGTTACATATATACACTCTTCATGGTCAGCAACTTTGTGTACCCCTCATGTGTAGTGCACTGAAGACTCAACTTGCAGTTGTTTTCAATAGCGGTAACACGAGAGGAACAATGATACCTATGATGCCTTCAAATGGTGCCTCAGGAGGCAGCTCACTAGGTTTTGGAAGAGAATCAATGACTGCTTTTAAACAGGATTCCCAAACACTCCACCTGTCTTCCATTGGTCAAAAAAACAGGTAGTTCTGCCCAAAAACTACCATGAGTTGAGCAAATGTTGCAATGTCGGACCACTCAAATGGAGCAACGTTGAAAGCGCCACAGATTCAGAGAGTTTAATCTCTTTTGGGAAATCAACCCCTGAATGACTCGCTTATAGTCGTGTCTGCACATTAAGCTGCAGCAGAAAGTATTTTAACCTAGAAAAAGATTACACATTACCTATACACACAACTGATTTTCCATGTCTCAGCACTTCACATAGAAAATACAATTGAAAAAGAGAAGTTAACAAATGAGAGTAGCCATGTGCAAATCACATTACTAGAACCTGTGGTTGTAATCAACTGTAAGAAGCCAACTGGCCGAACGCTGGTCTCAAAGCAGTAAGCACCACTGCCCTCAGGAGGGGAATAGAGTGTTGAGAGACATTTCAATGACCATATATCAAAGGCTGTCTGGTCTTTTTGGGAGAAACCCTAATTGCACTTCACTCTATGAGTTTACGAGCTGACAAGGCTAACAGAGAGTGGTGTGGGTGGTTGGGGTGTTTGTGGGGGAAAGTTAGGAAGGACAGAGACAGCAAACTTGGGCCAAGAAACATCAGGAAGCTTTTAGAAAAAGCACTCTCACGGCAAGACCTTGCCCGCTGTGCTAAGGAACAAGAAAGAACAAAGGAAACTCAATGCCTAAACAATGGACATTCCTTACATTCCAAAGACCCCCCCCCCCCACAATCCCCTCCTCTTGACTTTCCACATATTAGGAACAAAACTCTAAACCTTACAGCCTCCACATCTTTCTATGTGCCAGCCACAATATATGGTGTGGTTTAGATGTTTTTCAAATCTATTTGCACAACGTTTGTGGTTTCATTGTGCCGTTTTTTTGTTTTGTTTTTTAACGGAAGTTTGTAGTTCCACCCCACTAGCTTTACCAATCGGAATGGGGGAAAATTAAGACCGTTTTCAAACAGATTCCAGAAAACTCCCCCTGTCTTCCATTAGTTGTACAAACAGATGGTCATGCCCAGAATTCACACCATTGGTCAAGCCAGTGTTGCTGTGTCCTGCTGGATGGGCCGCTTAAATAAATAGAGGAATGTTTGAGTCACAGTGTTGCACTTTTAGGTGAAATCAACCTACAGATAGTTTACTTGTAGTTGACTCTGCACATTAAGCTGGGCTTCAAGAGAGAATTTTAACATACATGATCATGCATAACAAAATTACACCCATCATTACACATGTGCACTGGAAGGCTGTTTGTATGGGTAATTAACAGTGCGTGTGTGAGAGTACATGCTCATTTTACTATGGTAATGGAGAGAGAAGGCATGATCTTTTTCCCTTGGAATATTTTGAGTCATCAATCCAGACTGTCTCACTCAATGTGGGGTCGTCCTTTGGGATTGCATTACTGTCAGACTGCACATATTTGAATGGCTTCTTTTTTATTAACAGGATCATTAGACGAGGGCGCCACTGCACTAAAATTCTGCCCCCTCTCAACACTCAGCACGTTTTCATGCGCAGTTATAATCAAACTACAAGTAGGTTTTTGCATAGTCGAGCTACAGTCTTCATCTGTCTGTCCATGAATACATGACATGATGTGCAATCAAATATTTAAATGAAGGATGTCATCTGAGGAGGTGCTAAATACACATAACCCATCACCTCTGTCTTTCAGAACAAACGCACAACTTTGAGGCTAGTTGTGGTCTGATTAACGAGATTACATGCTGGATGAAGCCAAGCTACAATCACATTAAAGGTGCAATATGTAACAATTTTCATGTAATATTCGCCTTTTTTTGTGTGAACGGCTTGTAATGCAACTTAAAAAATGAGCCCTTCCCGGATTTCCTAGGTTGCCTATTAAAGCCTGTAGACTGATTTTCATGCGAAGGGAGCGGGTCGCTTTTGCCTGGAAAATCCAAAGGGTGTGACGTTTATGCGTGCTCCCAAGAGCCTTGCCTCAGACAGTAATAGCTTTTTTTCCACAATTCAACAGCGACAACAAACTGCAACCCTAGGTAATGTTATCTTAGAGATGGAATCCAGCACAACACCGACTCCTACACAAACTCAGAGTAAGCCAAAAAAAAATAAAAATAAATAAAACAACAGCATTTATTTGCTGAATCCCGTCTGGCTAAGCGGGAACGTGATCGTGGTCGAGCGAAAACTAGAGTGAACATCAGCAGGGTATTTGATTCCTGGAGGGATCTTTGTTTGGTTTTGTGGATCAAAACCGACCCTGAATTGGCGTTCTTCTTATTGGACAGGTAAGCTTACATAACTGCAAAGCATGTGAAATATAGTGCCATAAGGATTGATCTGTGTAATTTTAGCTAACTTGACCTTGCCTGCTAACGCTGACGAATTGCAAGCTACCTTGATATATATAGATCAGTGGCTCGCTCGCGTCCCTATGGAGTGTGTGCACGAGCACGAGCAACAGGCAGCTGGCTGCAGTTCACTTAACGGCCACAGGTGTCATTAATAACAAGGGGTCCTGAATCTTACATATTGCACCTTTAACTAGGTCTTTAGTTCACAAAAAACGGACTGTTGGACTAAAGCATTTACATTTTAAAATGACGAGATGTTTTAGTCCAACTTAAATCTAACTTAACATATTGGAATGTAAATGCATTGACTAAAGAAAAAAAAAAAAAATATATATATATATATATATATATATATATATATATATATATATATATATATATATATATATATATTCTGATACTCTAGACAAAACTCGCATGTGGACACGATGCAGGCCGTCAGTGAGATGGACATGTGTGCTGCTGTCAAACGAAGAGTGACTGTTGACATGAGGTGTTGGTCCATTGGTGTTGCAGACTACAAAGCCTTGTGAACTGTTCTGCATCTGTCTCAACTTCTGTTGTTGAAATTCTTGTTCAGACCTGTTTGTTATTGAGTCAGCAGTTTTCCCATACTTTTATTAATTTACTTGTGCTCTTTTGAATGAAAGAAGACCACCGGGGTAATGACCTGACACTCTCAGCTCTTCATTTTCTGGCCAAAATAAGTGGGAAGGGTTCGATGTGGTTGATAAGCTGTTAGGCCAAGAGGCCTTTTTAAAAGGTTCTTTCCACTTAGAAAAATACTTTAAAAAGAGAAGGACATCTGAGTGAAAGAGAATCCAAAACAACAAACACGCTATTGTGCTGGAGAGCCCTGATCATGACTGCTCCCTTCCTGGATTGGGTTTTTAGTTGTGGCCATACTGGTAAAAGCCTTGGTGATTACATGGAATGCAGCCTGTGTGTCTCCCTCGCTGTTTTCGGGAAGCGGTTGACCAGAGAACAAATGATGCTGATTGCAGGGACTGAAGGGGGAGAGTGAGTGTGCTGTGTGTATATTTGTGTGTGGTTTGTGTTGTGTTTGTGGTCCAAGATAGGTTAATTTATGGACTTTGTATTTATTCCCTCCACATATACACAAATACATATAGACCCACACTCAACTTCTTTGTCCTTCTCCTTACCCTTAAAGGAACAGTTTACCCAAAAATTTAAATTCTCTCAGCATTTACTCGGCCTCATGCCATCCCAGATGTGTATGACTTTCTTTCTTCTGCAGAACACAAATGAAGATTTTTAGCAGAGTATTTCAGCTCTGTAGATCCATACAATGCAGGTAAGTGGGTGTC
Organism: Myxocyprinus asiaticus; assembly: GCF_019703515.2. NCBI lineage: Eukaryota > Metazoa > Chordata > Actinopteri > Cypriniformes > Catostomidae > Myxocyprinus > Myxocyprinus asiaticus. The sequence goes on from NC_059344.1 coordinate 22,456,194, forward strand.
AAAATCTTGAAACTCTAAAAAGCACATATAGCCATTAGGTCTGGGCGATACATTGAATACCCATGATATAATCGCGATGATTTTGCTGACAATATAAAATTCAACAATATTATGAATATCGTGATGATTTTAATGAGCCTTTTATTTGACCACTAAGTTTCATAGAGTGCATCAGTAGACTAATTTCATGATCCTTCAGTGCTGTATAATTAATCAAAATAATATCAAAATGGAGATGTGATCATATGTGATTATTTAACTGCCAAAGGTTGCGATTAAAGACAGATAAACATGGTCTGTGTTCACTTCAGAATGAAACGGCGATGCACTGATCTGTGTGCACGTGTGTGGGGGGGGGCGGGCTCATGGGCTAGTGTTTTAGTTCACCGGCATTGTGAAGTACTATAGGTTCAAGCATTCAAGCAATTTCAAACATTAGTAACCGCTATAAAGTTATTATACAAATCTACAAACGCAGAACAGTAAGGAGAGTTTGACAGCAGTTCACAAGATACGAAACTCATAACTGTCAAACAAATATTTCCATTTCATAATAAAAGCTCCTGGTGAAGGTGAAATAAATACGACTCCATGCAGTGTCAAAATAAAAACCCCAGTTTAGAGTGAAGTAAATAGGACAGAAATATATTAATTTATCTTTTAAAAATCTTATCCTAAATATAATAATTAGGGCTGAAACGATTTCTTGAGAAACTCGAGTAACTCGATTACTAGAAATTATCGCTTCGTTTAATCCGTACTGCTCAGTGGTCACTGTTTCACACGGATGATTATTACTGTTGCACAACGCGCTTACGCTGTGGATACGTGGTTAGACGTGATTAGATGGAGAAAGGGAGAGAAAATAGTGAGGAGCAAGGTGAAGAGACAGGCCAGAGAAAATGACTAAGTGTCCAGAGTTTGGGATAATTTTAAGCTGAGAAAAAAAAAAAAAGAAAACTCTGTACACTGTGTCTATTCTAAAACCGAACTTGCCTTCCACAATAGCATGACGTCAATGCTTCAGCATCTCAGCAGAAAGCATCCAGTCCACAGAGCGGACCTGACACAAGGTAACGTTAATGTTAGCATTTCAGTATGATTGCTAGTTGAGATGAAGGCTAGTGAAGAATGTGCGTTAATTATGGCTATATGTAATGGCTAGTTAAGAACGTAAATCAATATATTGGCTAGTTATGATGTCCCTAAGTTAGCTAAGTTTTGCTCAAGAAAATAACAACAGAAAATAAAATGCTGCAGTCATTTTGTGAAAACCTGAGCTTCATTCATGTTGTTATTATGATAGTTTTTCACACACACACACACACACACACACACACACACACACACAAGAACATACTCCCCTCACAGTGATGCATAAAATACCCCAGAAAGCAAAATATCAGGTGGTGTAAGTAGAAATTGGAGCCTAAAATGCACCAATCCATTACAGCAGATATATTCAGTTTATTTGATTGCAGTGAGTAGGGTCAGCAGGTGTAGGGCAACCCTTCAACATAGTAAATAAATGTACATTAGCCAGTCTTATGAACTTACAGTATGATATTTAGGCCTAGTAATAAATATCAATAATAATTATTTCACCTCTTTTTCAGTAAATCACAGCGTCGTATGGACTGCACCATGTTCAGTTGAGCAAGCAGCTGAGTTCACAGACAGCATTTTGAACATGATTGTCACAGACATGCATCCACTGTCCATGGTGGAGGATGAAGGCTTTCAAAGGATGATTTTCACTTTCAATCCCAGGTACACACTTCCTTCAAGAACCTACTTCATGAAAATGATGGAGAAAAAGTATGAAGAAATGAAAGGCAAGTTGAAGAACACCCTTAAGGAGACTGACAGCATTGCACTCACAACCGACATTTGGACGAGTTGTGTTACAGAGGCATATCTGGGTGTGACGTGTCACTTTCTTAGGGAGGATTGGGAAATGGAGTCCCATAGTCTGACAACGATGCCCCTTGAAGAGAGACACATGGCTGCAGATATTGCAGAGTGGCTTGAGGATGTTATTGCCAAATTCTGCATTCTACCAGAGAAAATCAAAGCTGTTGTCCACAACAACGGTGCTAATGTCTTAGCAGCGGTGAAGATTTTGGCAGAAGAGCATGGATGGGCATCAGTGCGATGTGCAGGTCACACCCTGAACTTGGTTGTGCAAAGCGCTCTGAAGAACCACAAAGCTATCTCCAAGCGTGTGGCTGCTGCAAGATGCCTTGTCGAACATTAACATTAAAAGGAGTGAGCTGACATGCACTAAGCTAAAGGATAAGCAGCAGCAAATGGGCACACCACAACACATGCTGTTTCAAGACGTAAGTACTCGCTGGAACAGCACTTATCACATGTTATCCAGGATTCTGGAACAAAGATGGCCAGTGACTGCTGCACTCTCGGACCCAGCAGTGACTCCGAGAGGAAAACACCACTACCTTGATCTTAAGCCTGAACAGTGGAACCTGATTGAGGAGCTGAGCCAGGCCCTTGAGCCATTTGAAGGAGCTACGGTGTTTCTGAGTGAGCAACATTATGTTACCCTCTCTGCACTTCCACAGCTAGTGCAAAGCCTTAAGAAGTCCATACAGAGTTCAGTTTTTGAGACTGTAACAGTAAGGCCATACCAGGTTCATGTGGCAGAACAGATCACAGCAAGATGGCAAGGACTGTCTGTGTTTCAACCTGAATCTCCAAACACAGTCCTGATTGCTGCTGCTTTGGATCCCAGGTTTAGAAAACTTTACTTCTTGCTTGCTGACGAAGCATTCAAGGTCCAAAGCACAGTACAAGCCTTGGCACTTGCTGCCAAAAAGGAAGCGAGGCAGCCCAACGAGTGAAAATGGAGCCTTCAGCACAAGACAACCCTGTAACGCATGTCAAAGGTGCAACATCGTTCCTCGACAATATAATGGAATCATCATCAGACTCCAGCACCAGTGATGAAGACGATGAGGAGCAGCAGTTAATCCAAACTGTGCAGATGGAGGTCTTGATGTATTTCGGAGAACATCCCCCTGTCCAAGAAGGAGAATCCACTGTCATGGTGGAAAACAAATGCAGTGCACAATCCAACACTGGCAAAGTCCTTGCTGTGTATTCCGGCAACATCCACACCATCAGAGCATCTGTTTTCTGCAGCAGGAAAGTTTGCATCAAAGCGCAGAGCAAGCCTCAGTTCTGAGCATGTTGCATGTTTTCTTCATTGTAACCACCAAATGCTCCTTTAAAGGCTTAAACACACATGCATGCACACACACTCACACACACACCATATCTACCTCATTCAGAAGATATGATCTCCTGGATTTTTTTTTTTTTTTTGGCCTCCTACAAATGCCACAAAGCCTTCCAAGAAGACAGTAAAGGCTTACGTTATGCCAGAGCTGTAGTTAGGTTGAAACTTGTAGTTCTGAAAGTTAAGTTGCACCAACTTAAAGCAATGTTTATTTATTATTATTATTTATTATTATTTAAATGTATGCCTTAGTTTTAGGTTGTGTTTAGGTTAAAGTAATTTGAAATTACTTAATTTTTTTTTAATTGTTTTTGCATTTCAGAAAATGTTTTCTTTAAAACCCAGAATGTAATATGGCACTTAAATGCACTAAATGGGTTTAGTTTTGACAGATAATATTATTATATGCAATTTAAGCAATAAAAATGTAAAAAGGAAACCAATTTGTTGTTCATTTTGAGAGACCTGTCTTTTCTCTTTTGTATATTTACTATTGCTCTTTAAGAAGGCAAAAGTATTTCTTATCCGATTACTCAATTAATTGATTGAATAATCGGTAGAATACTTGATTACTAAAATAATCAATAGCTGCAGCCCTAATAATAATAATTCAGTATTATATTATAATAATAAACTTGACTGGGTTCCACACTAATAATTTAGTATGATGCAATATTCATCTGGTTTCCAAAAAATAAGTGAAGTAGTTTTTGCACACCTTGTTCATTCACAAAGAAAAAACGTTTTAGTAAAAATACATGAAGGTAAATAAGATTTTTATTAAGCTTCCGTATATATATTTACATTTACATTTATGCATTTGGCAGACGCTTTTATCCAAAGCGACTTACAGTGCACTTCCCCCTGGAGCAACCTGGAGTTAAGTGCCTTGCTCAAGGACACAATGGTGATGGCTGTGGGGATTGAACCAGCAACCAGTTATGTGCTTTAGCCCACTACTCCGCCACCACTCCATATATGATTGTATGTTAAATATAAGTATAAATGTGCAAATCAATGTCAATTATCAATTATTACATTTTAATCTCCCTTGTGCTAATTTAGTGAAAAACTGTGATAAACATGCCTTCATTTTTAAATAGATTTTTATTGAATGCCTTTTGAAATATTAATTCTACATGGCATTCTACATGCAATGGCTGTTTATATGAAATTATGGTTCCTCTGATTAAAAAAAAAAAAAAAAAAATTTATGCTATTTCAGAGCAAAAACATAATTATCAACATATATATCGAATATAGTCAATTTGCTGAAAAATATCGAGATCTAAATTCTGAAGCCATATCGCCCAGTTCTAATAGCCATCATAAAGGTAATCCATGCCACTCCAGTGGATTAATTAATGTTAATCCACTCAAAATGCTAAGTGTAAGTAAGAAACAGATCAACATTTAAAACTCTTTTTTTTTTTTTTTTTTTTTTTTTTTTTACTATAAATCTTCGCTTCCGGCCAGCTGTGGTATGCACATTCACGAGGGTGTTCAAGCTGCCTCTCGAGTGACGTAAGCGCGGGGAAAAATTTTCACTGCACACCCTCAATATTTTGAGTGACTCAGTGGGTGTGTTGAATCAGCGAACAGTCATAGCCTTCAGTCGATCAGGATCATTGATAGGGAATCTGTGAATATTTAGTCTTTGCTCTTGCGATGATTCCCGCGGCTGTAATCGAACATTTTTCAATAGGTTGAGGCATCCGGGATAAGCAAATGAAAAAGATACAAATACAAATCTATAGCTAAACCAATTCGGATTCTGTATAACATTCCTCCTCCTTTGTTGTAAACAATACTGCACTTCCATAATTTTCATATTTGACGCGTCAGTTCTAGTGTGACCTTGCCAACGTGATTACGTCATGCGAGAGGAAGCTTGAACTTCACCCTCATGAATGTGCATACCACAACTGGCCAGATCATCTATTTCTTACACATCTAGCGTTTTGCTTCAGAAGACATTCATTAAACCACTGGAGTCATATGGATTACTTTTGCAATGGCTATATGTGCTTTTTGGAGCGTCAAAATTTTGGCACCCATTCACTAGCATTTTATGGACCTACAGAGCTGAAATATTCTTCAAAAAAAATCTTCATTTGTGTTCAGCAGAAGAAAGAAAGTCATACACATCTGGGATGGCATGAGAAAGATGGCAGTATGAATTTGCAGTCAGGCGTGTGCTGCAGGTGCTGCTAGGACACTCACAAACAATTTCACAAAATGTCTGCCTATCAACTAAAACCCGGTTTGCGCTTTAAAAACATATACAAAATCAATACATTGTAACGACAGATCATTTCTGATGTTGTTCAAAGTGTGTTTGTTTTATGTTGTGTTTGCATTTCTTCTTCTATCCGTGTGCTGCTGCTACACAAACTTAACCAGTCACCGAGATATTCAGTATTGTACCACTCTCAACACATGGAGCCAGCAAGCAACTTACGCAGCTCTTCTAAACAATGGCCGAGCCATTCTGCCAGTAAGTTGGACAAGTTTAATGGGGAGAGTGAAATTAAGTCGAACATGCCGAGTTATCTCATACTTGATGATAACCCTCCTGATGCCTAGGGATATTCAACCAAATCCAGGGCCTCACCTGACTGCTGGCGACAGACTTCAGCGTTTTGCGAGATTGGCAGATGGGCGGCATGTTGCGGGAGATGTGGACAAACACGAGGTGAGGACGGTGGTGGGTGGAAGGCCCTGGCGGCTACATCCATGCCAGGGACTGATCTTGGAATAATGCCATCCCACACTTTGGATATGCCAAGCTCCCACTTCATCCCGTTTGTGCATGCAGCCGCGGGTGGGTGTTCTTTCCCGGGCGGCTTGTGAGGGACACTTTTTTCTGTGGACAGCCGGCATTAGCAAACTTTGACAGTGTCCCCCTCAATGGGGTATACTAATTAAATGAGTCCCGAAAAACAAACTTCTCCTAAACAAAATCTAAATCCAGCAATCAAGAAATATCACAGAACTAACTTTTTCCGAGCTCTTAATCATGCAAAAATTCTCTGGGATCCTCGTTCCAAACCGAAGGGATTTTTAGGTGGACACACAAATATTTGAAGCATTGTCTCAAAGAACAATCAACTGGAACATCTACTGACTGATTCTAACTTGGATTTTCTCGGCATCTTGGAAACATGGCTAAATAAATCTTCCGCAATGGCTGTGTTTGGGTACAACATGTTTAGGAGGGATAGAAACAAACAATGTGGCATTCAACTGATCACAAAGTAAAGTCAGGACATTACTGATGTAAAAAACAGCACCATCACTATTTGAAAAAAGTCATTTTTGATCAAATCAAGACAGGCCCCATTTCCAGCAGCCATCACTCCAACACCTTATCCTTGTGTAATCATGCTAAATTGCTAATTTGGTGCTAGAAAATCACTTGCCATTATATCAAACACAGCTGAAAGCTATTTGGTTCGTTAAATGAAGCTTAACATTGTCTTTGTGTTTGTTTTTGAGTTGCCACAGTATGCAATAGACTGGCATGTCTTAAGGTCAATATTAGGTCAAAAATGGCAAAAAAGAAACAGCAAACTCATCAGTCAATCATTGTTTTGAGGAATGAAGGCTATACAATGCTTGAAATTGCCAAAAAAAAAAACTGAAGATTTCATACAAAGGTGTACACTAGTCTTCAAAGACAAAGGACAACTGGCTCTAACAAGGACAGAAAGAGATGTGGAAGGCCAGATGTACAAATAAACGAGGATAAGTACATCAGAGTCTATAGTTTGAGAAATAGACACCTCACATGTCCTCAGCTGACAGCTTCATTGAATTCTACCTGTTCAACATGAGTTTCATGTACAACAGTAAAGAGAAGACTCGGGTGCAGGCCGTATGGGAAGAATTGCAAAGAAAAAGCCACTTTTGAAACAGAAAAACAAAAAGAAAAGGTTAGCGTGAGCACAGAAACACAGACAATGGACAACAGATAATTGGAAAAGAGTGTTATGGATCTTAACCCCATTGAGCTTTTGTGGGATCAGCTAGACTGTAAGGTGCGTGAGAAGTGTCCGACAATTCACGTGGGGTGAAATGTCACCTGAGTGTCTAGACAAACTGACAGCTAGAATGCCAAGGATCTGCAAAGCTGTTATTGCCTCACGTGGAGGATTTTTTGATGAGAACTCTTTGAATAGTTTGATTTCTTTTTTTTTTTCTTTTTTTTCTTTTTTTTTTATTGTAATAGTAATTTTTCACATTACTAATGTCCTGACTATACATTGTGATCAGTTGAATGCCACTTTGGTGAATAAAAGTACCAGTTTCTTTCCATAAGAGCACAATCTGTACATTATTCCAAACTTTTGGCTGCCAATGTAAATATATATATATATATATATTTATATTCACACAATATACAACACAATATGCAATTGCTTTGTAAGGATACACAACACTTGCTGAAGCGCTGAGGGGAATCAGGATGCTGAGACCTGTTCACCAGCGAAGTGACTGCAGGGGAGCGGAGAGTCTTCTCGTTGCTGTGAAGATTCTGCCTGCTGACTCGTGTATATCGACGCCGAAGGGTAGAGAGCTTCTAGACAAGAGATGATCGCTGTCTTGAATAAAGAAATTCTGAGGAAATGGTGTTTGTGCACCTGCTTTTATAGCAGATGGCTTCGTGCCAAAACAGGCGGGGCTCAAACACCATAGACAATATAAGAATATTGGCGTTATTGTAGAGAGGTTTCAACTAGGTCATGTAAGAAGACACTCCCCATATACGTTAATCAACGTAATGTCAAGTGTACTGAGTCGTAAGGCAACTAATTGCCAAGCAACCTCTTTTTAATGCTGCTCTTTATACTCTGCTCAAATAATATCCTTGTCCATTGTAAATATTCAGTGTAGCTGTGTATGAAGCAACGCCCACACAGAGGTCACTGCCAAACCAAGCAACTTACTATTGGTCAACGGGGCAAATTCGCCTTGAACTCCATACGAAATCCGTCCAGGGAAATTCTTCCCCACCGGAAGCGTATCGCGCAAAATACACGATTGCGCAGATTCCCATTGGGATGACTATATTTTGCCCATGTAATTTTGCTGTGTGAAGGTAAATGTGACCACACCGTTGCACAAATATACTCTGTCGGTACCGTACTACAATCATGGTATCTGATGGTAATACTATGGTACTTTGAGAATTACCATCTTAATGAATGATTACCATATAAATGTTCCATGGTATTTACATGGTGCTTCAAGTTACTACAAACAAAGAATAACATGATACCATGGTACATGTCCAAAAAAACACAGTATTGCAATGGTACATGTCAAAAAAAAAAAAAAAAATATGTATTGATATGGTACATGATATGATATTATATTACCCAAGGTACCATGTCCAGTTTCCAGTATTGAAACTGTAAATATCCAAAAAAGTACAGTGGTATTCCAATGGTACCATGTCCAAAGAACATGATTGGACCATGGTACTTTTTTGTTAGAGCAAGGAAATTTAATTTGCAATGTCTCATGTCTACCACATGGACACACGCGCAGATTTTTGGACTCTCTCCTTGTAAGGCCAGTGAAATCGAACCACAGGCTAATAGGATTTAGTTGTTACGCTATGCAATTGCTATACAATTTGTCTGCCCAATTAGTGAGGACAGACAAATTGCTTGTCGCTGGAAGCATGTTGCATTGTGCCTATTTAGAACAGGGTATAAGTATGAATCTCAAATGTCCGGTTCATATTTCACCCTAAATTATTTATAATAAATACACATACGCACACACACACACACACACACAAAAGTGGCAATATGGCATTATTTTCATGACAAAATTGCAGTTTTCGTGAGATTCACCCTAAACTAAATGTAACATGCTAACTTGCTTGAAACTCTTTAAATTTGAGAGGCCACAAAAGGATAGAAAAACAATAATGGTTCTTAAATGGTGTTGCTTTGTGGGAAGGTTGTAAGCCCTTCTGCATTGTCCTACATATTATTGTGGGTTTTCCTTTTATTTATTTTATACTGTTGTGGCTGTTAATCAGACTGAACCCATTGTGACTTTTACTTGGTGCTTCTGATTAGAACAGGAAAGCTGTTTATTAAGCACAGCTGAGATGAGTTAAGCTTCATTTTATTCCCCTCTCTCTCTCTCTCTCTCTCTCTCTCTCTCTCTCTCTCAATTCTCTCTCTCTCAGACAGCTGTTAAAATGACAGAGCACACACACTTATCCCCATTAGATTTGCTTGCCATTGCTGTGCTTTCTGCACTGTTGAGAAGAGTGAAAACATTTATGGCCACATGCACTGCAACAATGCAAAGTTTCAATCATTTTGTCTTTTTCCACTTCTTTGTTTCCCTGTCTTTACTCACCAGATTTTCTTTTTTCACATTTATTCTCTCTTCACCTCTCTCGCTCGCTCACCACTGCTGGCCGAAATTGACTGCTCTCCCAGGGAGACAGGAAGCAGCCCTCACATTTTCTCCAATTCAAACAATAATAGGAGAGAATGCTAGGTATTATTTTAGTGGTGGCTTGCCACTTTATCTCCCCCAAACATAGTTTCCTCTCCGTCTGAGCACCGCTTCCTCTCCCCCTAATGTCATAAGAGAGAGTGAGTGGGAGGTTGTGTGTGAGTGAGAGAGAATACGCCGTTCAGTGGACTGAATGTTTGGTCTTCAGTTGTGGCTTGAAATATTAAGAGCGAGAGAGCAAATGATCTGGTGTTTGAGAGAGGAAGTAAGGGGAGTGTTTGTCTGTTAATTCTTTCCTGGACCAGGAATCTAGTCAGAGCCTCAGGCTGCCTCATTACAGCTAAATTACCAGCAACCTTCACTCATATGACAGCAGAAGCCGTTAGGGTCCTGATAAATCTGACCAATTAGAGCAGACTCAGACCTCAGGGTTATCCTGCGGATCAAGGTTTCTACAGAGCGTGAAATGCTGATGGTTTAAACCTGAACTTCACCTTGAACCTCAGGCTGACCTTCTGCCAACAGGCTTGGATTGGACTGATCTCAGAATATCTCTCTCACTGTGAAGTTAAGTGTTATGTGAGTATCTTTCAAAGATTCAAAGTGTGTGAAAAACCTAAACTTGAAGTGAAAGCTTCAGTGACATCTATAGCTTCATCCTTGTTAACTTGTTATCTGTTTGGTGTATTTCACACAGATGAACAGTAATTAGCTGTACTTATGTAGCCTTAGATGCTCATAAGCTCAGGATTGTATTTGTTGATTGTGGGTTAGGTTGAAAGCATTTATTAGTATGTGGCTGTGAATTTTAGTGAAGATAGAGGCTTTATAAATAGCCACTAGCTGTCTTGTGAAGTCTTGCATTTCCTGGGTTTGCTCGAGTTTGTAGGCAAAAGAGGTGAGGTGACTGAGGTGTGATACTGCAGTAATTGCATTTCATGGTTATAGGTCTGTTAAGGCAACATGTCTTATTTACCTTGGAACTTTATCTTGTTGTTTTGCCTCTGTTGATTAATGTATGCATGTCTATCTGGTAATAGCATGAGGCAAACTTAGATTTTTGAAATTCTTCTGCAGTGCGTATATTTTGTATTGCAATAAATATTCCCCTGCTTTTTCACAATAACTTCACTAGATATACAGTTTATATATACAGTTGAAGTCAGATGTTTACAAACACTTAGGTTGAAGTCATTAAAACTAATTTTTTAACCACTCCACAGATTTAATATTAGAAAACTATAGTTTTGGCAAGTCGTTTAGGGCACCTACTTTGTGCATGACACAAGTAATTTTTCCAACAGTTGTTTACAGACAGATCGTTTCACTTTTAATTGACTATCACAATTCCAGTGGGTCAGAAGTTTACATACACTAAGTTAACTGTGCCTTTAGGCAGCTTGGAAAATTCCAGAAAATTATGTCAAGCCTTTTAGCCAATTAGCTTCTGATAGGAGATGTACTGAATTGGAGGTGTACCTCTGGATGTATTTTAAGGCCTACCTTCAAACTCAGTGCCTCTTTGCTTGACATCATGGGAATATCAAAAGAAATCAGCCAAGACCTCAGAAAAATCTTTTTTTTTTGGACCTCAAGTCTGGTTCATCCTTGGAAGCAATTTCCAAACATCTGAAGGTACATTCATCTGTACAAACAATAGTACGCAAGTATAAACACCATGGGACCATGCAGCCATCATACCGATCAGGAATGAGATGATTCTGTCTCCTAGAGATGAACGTAGTTTTGTGCAAAAAGTGCAAATCAATCCTAGAACAACAGCAAAGGTCTTTGTGAAGATGCTGGTGGAAACAGGTTGACAAGTATCTATATCCACAGTAAAACGAGACCTATATCGACATAACCTGAAAGGTTGCTCAGCAAGGAAGAATCCACTGCTCCAAAACCACCATAAAAAAGCCAGACTACAGTTTGCAAGTGCACATGAGGACAAAGATCTTACTTTTTGGAGAAATGTCCTCTGGTCTGATGAAACAAAAATTGAAATGTTTGGCCATAATGCCCATCGTTATGTTTGGAGGAAAAAGGGTGAGGCTTGCGAGCTGAAGAACACCATCCCAACCGTGAAGCATGGGGGTTGCAGCATCATCAGAACCAGAATCAGCTTTATTGCCAAGTATGCTTACACATACAAGGAATTTGTCTTGGTGACAGGAGCTTCCAGTGTACAACAATACAAAAACAATACAAAAACAGCAGCAAGACATAGATAATAATAATTTTAAAAAAATAATTATACACATACGTACATACACACACATACACATGTAGTGCAAATCTAATACAAATCTGTTATCTGTTATGTACAGTGCAAATACAATCTGTTATGTACATTGCAAATGTTTTTTTTGTTTTGTTTTTTTTTTCTCAGAGGAATGAAATGGCAGAAGAGGTTGGATGTGTTGGATAAATATAAAAAAGACTAAACTGTGTATTGCACATAGTTATTGCTCAATGGGGCAATTTAACTGTTCATGAGATGGATAGCCTGAGGGAAAAAACTGTTCCTGTGCCTGACGGTTCTGGTGCTCAGAGCTCTGAAGCGTCGGCCAGAAGGCAACAGTTCAAAAAGGTAATGGGCAGGGTGAGTGGGGTCCAGAGTGATTTTTCCAGCCTTTTTCCTCACAGGAAATGTATAGTTCTTGAAGGGGGAGCAGGGGGCAACCAATAATCCTCTCAGCAGTCCGAACTGTCCTTTGTAGTCTTCTGATGTCTGATTTCATAGCTGAACCAAACCAGACAGTTATTGAAGTGCAGAGGACAGACTCAATGACTGCTGAGTAGAACTGTATCAGCAGCGCCTGTGACAGGTTGAACTTCCTCAGCTGGCGAAGGAAGTACAACCTATGCTGGGTCAATGTGTGTCTCCCACTTCAGGTCCTGTGAGATGGTGGTGCCCAGGAACCTTAATGACCCAATGCTACCACAGTGCTGTTTAGAATGGTGAGGGTGGTCAGTGTTGGGGTGTTCCTCAAGTCCACAATCATCTCCACCGTTTTGAGCGTGTTCAGCTCAAGGTTGTTTTGACTGCACCAGACAGCCATCCGTTTAACCTCCCTTCTGTATGCAGACTCATCGTCATCTCAGATGAGGCCTATGACAGTGGTGTTGTCTGCAAACTTCAGGAGCTTGACAGAGGGGTCCTTGGCGATGCAGTCATTGGTGTAGAGGGAGAAGAGTAGTGGGGAGAACACACATCCCTGAGGGGCACCAGTGCTGATTGTACAGGTGCTGGAAGTGAGTTTCCCCTGTCTCACAAGCTGCTGCCTGTTCATCAGAAAGCTGGTAATCCACTGACAGATAGACATGGGAACAGAGAGTTGGTGTAATTTGTTCTGGAGTATAGCTGGGATGATGGTGTTGAAAGCCGAACTGAAGTCCACAAAATGGATCCTTGTATATGTCCCTGGTCTGTCCAGATGTTGCAGGATATGATGCAATCTCATGTTGACTGCATCATCCACAGACCTGTTTGCTCGATAAGCAAATTGAAGGGGATCTAGAAAGGGTCCAGTGATGTTATTCAGGTGGGCCAATACCAGTCTCTCAAATGATTTCATGACCACAGATGTCAGGGTGACAGGTCTATAGTCATTAAGTCCTGTGCTTTTTGGTTTCTGTGGGACAGGAATAATGATTGAGCATTTGAAGCAGCATGGGACTTCACACTGCTCTAGTGATCTATTGAAGATCTGTGTGAAGATGGGGTCAGCTGGTTAGCACAGGATCGAAGACACGCTGGTGAGACGCCATCTGGGCCGGAAGCTTTCCTCGTCTTTTGTTTCCAAAAGACCCGGTTCACATCATCTTCACAGATCTTAAGTGCAGGTTGAGTAGCAGGAGGGGGGAGGAGGGGGGTTGCTGGAGGTGTTGGTGTTTGTGTGAAGTGAAGGTCAGAGTGGGTGTGGGGTATGATTGGGCCTTTCAAATCTGCAGTAGAACACATTCAGGTTGTCAGCCAGTTGTTGGTCCACCACAGGGTTGAGGGTAGGAGTCCTGTAATTTGTGACTTGTTTCATGCCACTCCACACTGATGCAGGGTCGTTAGTTGAAAACTTGTTTTTCAGCTTCTCAGAGTATCTTCTTTTAGCCACTCTGATTTCCTTCTTCAGTGTGTTCCTGGCCTGATTGTACAATACTTTATCCCCACCCCTGTAAGCATCCTCTTTGGCCTGACGATGCTGCCTGAGCTCTGCAGTAAACTACGGTTTGTCGTTGTTGAACTTTAAATTAGTCCTAGTAGGAATGCACATATCCTCACAGAAACTGATATATGATGTAACAGTATCTGTGAGCTCGTCCAGGTCTGTGTCTGCAGCCTCAAAAACACTCCAATCCGTGCAATCGAAGCAGGCTCTGTTTCATTGGTCCATCTCTTTATAGTCCTTACTACTGGCTTGGTTGATTTTAATTTCTGCCTGTAGGTTGGAAGAAGATGAACCAGACATTGATCAGAGAGTCCCAAACTGCTCTAGGGACAGAGCGATATGCATCCTTTATTGTTGTGTAGCAATGATCCAGTATGTTCCTGTCTCTGGTGGGCATGTAATGTGGTGTTTGTATTTGGGCAGTTCACGTGTGAGATTTGCTTTGTTAAAATCCCCAAGAATAATAATAACTGAGTCCGGGTATTGTTGTTCTGTGTCTGTGATTTGATTAGTCAGCTGTTGCAGCGCTGTGTTCACACACGCGTTTGGCGTGATATACACACACACCAGAATAAACGAGGAAAACTCCCGCGGCGAGTAGAACGGCTTACAGTTAATAAAGAGCGCTTCCAAATTAGGACAGCACATCTTCTTTAATGTTGTTACATCTGTACACCAACTTTCATTGATGTAAAAGCATGTTCCACCACCTCTCATTTTCCCCGTTAAATCCATGATGCGATTTGCTCTGAACAGCTGAAAGCCTGGCAGATGTAACGCGCTGTCCGGAATGGCTTCACTCTGCCAGGTTTCTGTGAAGCACAAGTCAGCAGAGTTTGAAAAGTCCTTGTTTGTGCGGGTGAGGAGATGTAGTTCGTCCATTTTGTTAGGAAGAGAGCGGAGGTTCTCTAGATGAATACTCGGCAGCGCTGTTCAAAATCCTCGCCGATGGAGCCTGACCAGCATGCCTGCTTGTCTCCCTCGCCTGCGTCTCAAAGCGCATTTAAACAACACAGCTGCGCTTCCGACTAAAATGTCCAGCAAAACGTCCGAATATTCAAAAACCGGGAAAAGGTTGTCTGGTATATGCTGCCGAATGTTCAGCAGTTCGTCCCTGGTAAAACTGACTCGAAAAATATTACTAAACACAGGACAAACAAACAAAAACAACAAAAGAACTGAAGAGCTACACCGAGGTGGCCATCCGCGGCGCCATCTTGTTAAACAATCAATCATGTTGTGGGGGTGCTTTGCTGTGGGAGGGACTGGTGCACTTCACAAAATAGATGGCATCATGATGAAGGAAAATTATATGGATATATTGAAGCAACATCTTAAGACATCAGCCAGGAAGTTAAAGCTTGGTTGCAAATGGGTCTTCCAAATGGACAATGTTTCTCCAAATATGTGGCAAAATGGCTTAAGGCATGATTTCCTGCAAGAAATCACTGCAAGACAGGTATGTTAGTGTTCTGCCATGGCCAGCGAAAAGCCCAGATCCCAATCCCATTGAGCACGTCTGGGACCTGTTGGATTGAGGGTGAGGTGAGGGTGTTGGATGAGGGCTAGGGCTAGGGCCATTCCCCCCAGAAATGTCCAGGAACTTGCAAGTGCCTTGGTGGAAGAGTGGGGTAACCTCTCACATCAAGAACTGGCAAATCTGGTGCAGTCCATGAAGAGGAGATGCACTGCAGTACTTAATGCAGCTGGTGGCCACACCAGATACTGACTGTTACTTTTGACTTTGACACCCCCCCCCCCCCCACTTTGTTCAGGGACACATTATTCCATATATACATATATATATATATGTATATCAAATCAAATCACTTTTATTGTCACACAACCATATATACAAGTGCAATAGTGTGTGAAATTCTTGGGTGCAGTTCCGAGCAACATAGCAGTCGTGACAGTGATGAGACATATACCAATTTACAATAAACATCAGATTTACACAACACAATTTAAAATCTAATATGCACATAATTACACACAACACAATATACAAATAATAACATACAATATACATTATACAATACACACAATATAGAATACACATTATACAATAAAAAAAAAAAGTATATATAGTATATATAAAACATTCAGTAGGTTGTATTGTACTGTATTGACATTCAGGCTGTCGGTTGATAGTAAGTTGCCAATGTGTTGTTAAGAGAGAATATAATTTATGACAGTCCAGTGTGAGATAATAAGATTAATAAAGTGCAGTGCTGATGTATTTTGATCGTGAGAGATCAAGAGTTCAAAAGTCTGATTGCTTGGGGGAAGAAGCTGTCATGTAGTCGGCTGGTGCGGGTCCTGATGTTGCGATACCACCTGCCTGATGGTAGCAGTGAGAACAGCCCATATAGAACTGTATATATACAGTTGTGCTCAAAAGTTTGCATACCCTGGCAGAAATTGTGAAATTTTGGCATTGATATTGAAAATATGACTGATCATGCAAAAAATCTGTCTTTTATTTAAGGATAGTGATCATATGTAGTTGTTTGGCTCCTTTTTAAATCATAATGATAACAGAAAACACCCAAATTGCCCTGATCAAAAGTTTACAGACCCTTGAATGTTTGGCCTTGTTACAGACACACAAGGTGACACACACAGGTTTAAATGGCAATTAAAGGTTAATTTCCCACACCTGTGGCTTTTTAAATTGCAATTAGTGCCTGTGTATAAATAGTCAATGTGTTTGTTAGCTCTCAAGTAGATGCACTGAGCAGGCTAGATACTGAGCAGAAAAGAACTGTCAAAAGACCTGCGTAACAAGGTAATGGAACTTTATAAAGATGGAAAAGGATATAAAAAGTTATCCAAAGCCTTGAAAATGCCAATCAGTGCTGTTCAATCACTTATTAAGAAGTGGTAAATTCGTGTATCTCTTGATACCAAGCCAAGGTCAGGTAGACCAAGAAAGATTTCAGCCACAACTGCCAGAAGAATTGTTCGGGATACAAAGAAAAACCCACAGGTAACCTCAGGAGAAATACAGGCTGCTCTGGAAAAAGACGGTGTGGTTGTTTCAAGGAGCACAATACGACGATAATTGAACAAAAATGAGCTGCATGGTCGAGTTGCCAGAAAGAAGCCTTTACTGCGCCAATGCCACAAAAAAACGCACCTCACAGCTTCTGGCACACTGTAATTTGGAGTGACGAGACCAAAATAGAGCTTTATGGTCACAACCATAAGCGCTATGTTTGGAGAGGGGTCAGCAACACCTATAGTGAAAAGAATACCATCCCCACTGTGAAGCATGGTGGTGGCTCACTGATGTTTTGGGGGTGTGTGAGCTCTAAAGGCATGGGGAATCTTGTGAAAATTGATGGTAAGTTGAATGCAGCATGTTATCAGAAAATACTGGCAGACAATTTGCATTCTTCTGCACGTAAGCTGCGCATGGGACGCTCTTGGACTTTCCAGCACGACAGTGACCCTAAGCACAAAGCAAAGGTGAAGGTTCTGGAGTGGCCATCACAGTCTCCTGACCTTAATATCATCGAGCCACTCTGGGGACTTTGCATGACCTGGAGGCATTTTGCCAAGACGAATGGGCAGCTATACTACCTGCTGTCTTTGATGCTAAAGGGGGCAATACACAGTATTAAGAACTAAGGGTATGCAGACTTTTGAACAGGGTCATTTCATTTTTTTTTCTTTGTTGCCATGTTTTGTTTTATGATTGTGCCATTCTGTTATAACCTACAGTTGAATATGTATCCCATAAGAAATAAAGAAATGTGTTTTGCCTGTTCATGTTTTCTTTAAAAATGGTACATATATTACCAATTCTCCAAGAACTTTTGGGCACAACTGTGTGTGTGTGTGTGTGTGTGTGTGTGTGTGTGTGTGTATATATATATATATATATATATATATATATATATATATATATATATCACTGTTTATTTTCAATTTACTCTTTAATTTATTGTTCTTTTTATTTAATTCATCTCTTTTGTCCTCTGTGTCATACCAGAACTTTATTCCAAATATTGCGTTTTCTGAAATTTCTCACAATTCTCTCTTTTTAGCGTCCCTCAGGAACACTACAATTATTATCAGAAATAGTTATTGAGAAATAAGCATTTCAAAGCCATTGTTCCCTTGGAAACCTTTTTGCCATCCAGAATGTTCAGGAATACTGCTCTCCTGGCAATGGAAATTATGGGATATACATGGAATCTGGGTGTAACTGGTTCAATGAAATGAGGAAGCGGGAGACGGTGATTCCAACTCAGGAATGTCACTTTTTTTTATACAAAATAAAACACGTTTCCTTAGAGCGCAACGGTGAAGCTTCAATTTAATGGCAGCAGCCAGCACACAAACAGCTTCACAGCTGGGCTCTCTCTGCACACTCTGAGGACTGGCCCCTTTTATTTACCCTGTCTCTCACTGCAAACACAGAAACAAGCAATTACCAGCAATTAATCTCAGGTAAGAACCCCTTACCGCTTATTCTCTTTCCAGATAAACACTCGACCATGCCCTCGCCTCCACACTGGGCCTTGTCCTATGAGTGCAGTTACATTAGAAATTAATTCAGTTTTTGCTGAAGATTTCTCTGAAAAAAGCTTGATCCCCATTTTAGTAAAGCAGCGAATGGAAGATATGAAAGAGTTCCAGATGGCAAATTCAAACAGTGTTTTCCTTTCATTTGATTCTGTGTTTATCTAGACTGACACTGCTTTGGGAGTATAGTGTCTTTTCCTCACTGCTGAATGCTGTGGTTTCCAGATTGAGGTTTCTTTTTGTCAGTAATTGGTGCTTGTGAATGTTTTGGTGATGTTACACATCCCACACTGTTCAGTTCATCCTTGTCTCTCTGACTTTGTGTCTGTTTCTGTTCTTTGAACAGACGCAGTGTGCCACTGATCCGTCCTCACTCTTGGCACCTGGCAAAGCTGTCAGAGGCTCCCTGCACTACAGGCACTGCTGACGCCTCAGATGGGCCCCCGGCTATGCAGCTCCACTTCACACCTTTCAGTGTACCTTGGCAATCTGGGGGTGACAACAGGTGGGTACAATACCAATTACACAGATGAAATATACTAATAAACATACCTAATTCTACATTGAAGCACTTTAGACCTCATTAAACCTTCATATTGCAATATTAGTCGCTTTAACAGATCTGTGTGTGTGTACAAGTGAGGTAGAGTGATACTGTAGAGCTCATTGTTGAACTAGGGAATTTTCCTTCAAGCAAATTTCACAGGGAAAACAATCAGCAGGAAGCTGGTGATCTCACATCTTGTGTCAACATATGCCTGTTGCCACCACTATTTTCAGACCAATGATTCAGACATTCTTCACAGATCACCAGTAAAGTGACCAAAACAAAAGCCTTTTGTCTAAAACTCAACATTGACTTAAGAGATTAATCTTTAACTTTAAACTGGAACTTCCAATGTTTGATATTTGGGATTTGTTCATCGACATCTTACTGCTGAGACTGTGAGGCCTGATTAAAACACTGGTTTTGATTAATTAAATTGAGGTAATTAAGTTGTTTGCATACAGCTTTGTCTTTTATCAATTACACTTTGAAAAACGTGTATCTTTGATGGAAAGCAGGATTAAGGCTCTTATCGCTTTTTTTTTTTTTATTAGACCGTTTTTGCGGTCCTTTTTGATGTGCTTTTACAATGCTTTAAATGCGCTTTTAAAGTCAATGTCTTCTTGCATTGATAGACATTGTTTTGTTGCTACAATGTTTTTGGGCAGGTATTTCATTCATTTACAGTCACAGCATTTTAACCATACACACTAACTAGCCACTGTAATGGTCAATACAGACCTGTATGGTTATAGTTAAATTACTGTAAAATGCATCTGTGTGTATTAGAAGTGGGCTATATACCGGTGGACATGATAAACCGGTAGAAATTTGGCAACTGGTATACATTTTGGATTATGTTCTTTATCGTGGTTATGCAAACTGCCACCACGTGCAATAAATGTGCACTTCATTCTATTCATGTAACATGTATGCAGGACACATTCTGTTGGAGAAATGGAGGAAGACAGAGCGGCTTCAGTTGAGACTGAGAGTATTGAAGAAACAGGGTTTTTCATGTACTTACAAATTCAGTGACATCAATCTTATGTTCTGAATGTGCTTCTTATCTAACACATGCAGCTGTGTTTCACATGATATCCGCGCGCACTATCTCTGAAGCATGAAATTGCACGCGAGTCCAGCAGGCTTCCAGATTGCGCAACTCAACCCGGTTTCTCTATCGCGGCACAAACTTTAAAACCTGTGTGATCCATTTGAATTCTACTGAGTTTTTAGTTTTTATGGAGGAAGACTCAAACATCTAAAACGGCGAGAGAGCCTGACATTCTAACCAACACTGATGAGGAAAACAGCTAAAACAATGTGTCCTGCATTCCAACAATTATGTGCCATCTGTCATGGATATTTTTTAAACTACACATCATCACCTTTAATGAAATTCAGTTCAGTTGATGTTAGATATTAGGAAACAAACCGGCTTTGCTTTCAGATTTTCAAGTATTGTCTACAGAGATGACTAATGAGCCTAATTAAGTGTTTTATAATAATACTACTAGTCAACAACATCAGACTGAAATGTGTAATTTAGCATTGTGGTAAGGTTGATTACCACTATTTGAATACCACCAATTTTTTTTGTACTCTGTGTTTATCAAGTTCCAAATAAAGAGAAAATTATATAAGAGGAAGTAGTTTTCAATTATAAATTATTATTATTATTATTTATTTTTATTATTAAATTTTATATATATATATATAAAATAACAGAATATTTGGAATCACATTATATTATTTACAACCCTTTCTCCCGAACATTAACCACCCCACCCCACCACCCAACACAAACAGATACCCCAGTGGTCAAATACAATTGACAAAGACACACAAACAAACAATAAAACAGAGAAAATATTTAGAAATACATTTTAAAAAATATATGTTAAAAAAAAATGGCTACAACATACACATTTAAAACAACACGTCTCCCTCCACTGCCCCTCCCCGAGAGCCCTCCAAAAAGGCCAAATAGCTGCCCCACCTCCTGATGAACATATCCATGTTGCCTAGCCTTCTATATGACAACTCTTCCCAAGCTGCCACCCTGCCCATCTCCTCGCACCACTCACGAAACGAGGGGGCTCCAGCTGACTTCCATCCTCTAAGGATAACCTGTCTGCCCACCATAACACCGGCCAGGATCCAATTCTTCATGTACTTATCTCCTACATCAGTGACCGCCCCGTCATCCAAAATACAGAGCCTGGGGCAAAAGGAGATCCGAATACCCAATACGTCAGCCATAAAGTTCTGGACCCTCAACCAGAACTCCTGTATCTTACGACACCCCCAAAAAACATGGGTGGTGTCTCCATCTTCTAAATGGCATCGCCAGCAGGTGGGTGTGTCCTTAAGGCCAAGCCTATAGAATTTAGAAGAGGTCCAATAAAATATATGTAGAATCTTAAACTGCATAAGGCACACCCTTGCATCTCTAGATGTAGACTTGACGTTTTTAAGAATCCTAGCCCACACTCCCTCCTCCAAAAACATAATCTCCCATAATCTTTTGAGGGAATTTAAAGTTCCGACCCCCAGACTCTGAATTAGCAGGGAGTAATACACTGATGCCTCATCACCTTTTCCAAAAGCAGTAATCACCACTCCCAGAGTATCTGCCACACTAGGGGGGTGCGTGCCACTCCCAAAAACAGTGCAGAGTAGGTGGCACAGCTGTAAATACTTATAAAATTTAGATCTGGGAATCCCAAAATTTTGAACCAAATTTTCAAAAGGTCTCAATACTCCACTCTCATATAGGTCACAGAGTGTATTAACCCTCCTCACAATCCAATCTGACCAACAGAAAGGGGACTTAATGCATAGTTTAGGGTTCTGCCATATGGTCGAGGCTACGTTTAAATAAATGTCCAAATTAAACACTCTGGACACTTTTGTCCATATCGAGTGTAAATGCAAAATAACAGGGTGTGACTTAACTTCTCCGATTAATTTGATCAAAAGGCTATGCAGAGGCGAGATAGGGGCAAGAGCTTCCTTTTCAATACAAAACCAGGGAGGGGCTCTCTCAGGTGGAAGCGACCAATGAGCCAAATGTCTGAGACCAAATGCATAATAATAACATAATAATAAAACAAAATCTTGGGTAGGCCTAACCCACCTTTGTCAATCGGCCTATGTAATTTATTGAAATTTAACCTGGCACGCTTACCATTCCAAATGAAGGACTTCGCTATGCTATCAAATTACTTGAAATAAGAGAGGGGGACATCTACAGGGAGAGACTGCAGCAGGTAGCTGAATTTTGGAATACAATTCATTTTAATTACATTAACCTTCCCAATCATCGATAAGTGTAATGAAGCCCACCTGTCCACATCATTCGAAAACCTTTTCATGAAGGGATCAAAATTAACTAACTAAATCAGACAAATTTGCTGGGAATAAAATTCCCAAATACTTAATGCCCTGTTTGAGCCACTGGATGGTGCCTGGCTGGAAGGCCGTTACTGGACAGTACGTTGTCAAAGCCAAAGCTTCAGATTTAGACCAATTGACTTTGTATCCTGAGAACTTGGAAAAGGAATGAATAATTCTGTGGAGGCAAGGCATAGATCTAGTAGGGTCGGAGATGAATAATAAAATATCATCTGCGTAAAGCAAAAGCTTATGCGCCACACCTCCCGCCACCACCCCTGGAAAATCATCCTCCTTTCTTGGAGGCTGCTAATGGTTCCAGGGCAAGACAGAACAATAATGAGGAAAGAGGGCAACCCTGCCAAGTGCCCCTATTCAGAGTAAAATTATCTGAAATTAATCCATTTGTTTGTACCGCTGCTACAGGGTGTTTATAAAGTAACTTAATCCAACCAATAAATGTACTCCCGAACCCATACATTACAAAAATCTTAAAAAGATAATCCCATTCTACCATATCAAACGCTTTTTCGGTGTCAAGTGAGATGGCAGCGACCGGAGACTGATAATTCGCTACTGACCACATGATATTGATGAGACGCCTGATGATATCAGAAGAGCTGCGGCCCCGAATAAACCCCACCTGATCTATATGTATAAGAGATGTCATAACTTTACTTAATCGGTTAGCCAAAATTTTTGACAATATTTTTACATCTAGTTGGATCAGGGAGATTGGACAGTAACTTTTGCACTTGCTTGGATCTTTGTCCTTTTTAAGAATCAGACTGATTCGGGCTTGTGTCATGGTTGGAGGAAGCTTTCCATTCTTTAATGATTCAGTATAAACTTCTAACAAAATTGGAGCCAGTTCTGTAGCATAGGATCTAAAAAATTATGCGGCAAAACAATCTGGCCCCGGAGCCTTGCCAGTAGGTAGGGACTTAATTACCTCGTCAAGCTCCTCCAAGGTTATCTTAGAATCAAGAGCGTTTTTTTTGCTCAGTCTTCAGTTTAGGAAGATCTAATGGTTCCACAAAGTTTCTAATATCTTCATCAGTAGATGAAGACGTGGAACTTTAAAGATCAAGATAGAATTCTTTAAAGGGATTATTAATATCAATGATTGAGGTAAATATTTCACCACCAGTAGATTTCACTGAGGGAATGGTAGAAAAAGACTCTCTCTGCTTTATATATCTAGCCAAAAGCTTCCCTGCTTTGTCCCCCAACTCAAAGTATGACTGTCTTGCCCTGAATAACCAAAACTCCACTTTCTGCGACAAAATAGTATTATATCTATATTTCAATCGGGTCAATTCTCTGAGGCCATCAGGTGACATACGGCGCTTCAGCTCAGCCTCTGCACTTTTAATATTTCCTTCCAACTCCACAAGTTCTTGTGCTTTGGATTTTTTGATGAATGAGGCATACTGTATTATCTGACCCCTAAGAACTGCCTTAAGTGCCTCCCAAGCCACACCCACAATGGATACCGAGGACCAGTTGGTCTCCATATAAACACTGATTTTAGTCTTTAACATTTGTAGGAAATCAAGATTTTGCAAAAGGGATACATTAAGGCGGCAACTATATGATTTCTTTTTCTCTGTATGTGGCAACACCTCTAAACTCAGCAGGGCATGATCTGAGACTAAAATGTTTCCAATTGAGCAATCCACAACAGATGAAATGAGGGATTTGGATATTAAAAAAAAAATCTATTCTAGAATAAATCTTATGGACTGATGAAAAAAAATGTATAGTCCCTACCAGATGGGTTCAAATGTCTCCAAATATCTGTAAGACCAAGATTTTTACACATTCTGTGAAGCGTCAATGTTGCTCTTTACAATGTGTAAGGGGGCTTACACACTTTTGCTTCACTATGATCAAGGACTGAGTCCATCAAAACATTTAAGTCTCCTCCCAAAATTATATCATGAGGGGTGCCAGCAGCTTGCAACATCCCTTCAAGATCTATAAAAAAGCCCTGATCATCAGCGTTAGGTGTGTAAATATTAGCCAAAATCAGACTTTGCCCCTGAATTTCTGCTAAAACAATAATGACTCTTCCTAATTTATCATTAAACTGTTTGAGACATTTGAATTGTAGATGTTTATTTACCAATATAATGACTCCCTTGCTCTTACTTGAGCCAACTTTAAAGAAAACATGTCCACCCCATATCTTCCCAAATTTTTCAGCTTCCTGCGGGGAAAGATGTGTTTCTTGAAGAAACACTATATCATATTTCTTACATTTAAGAAAAGAAATAACCTTCCTTCTTTTTATGGGGTGCCCCAACCCGTTTACTTTCCATGTGGAGAGAGATAGTACACTCATACCAACATTCGACATTTTGATATAAAAGAAAAAATAAATTGTGTGCCAAAAACAAAATTATGAAGACCACATTTCAACATCAATGGAACAATAAAACCCCGAACTTCCTCCCAAACAAAACAAACAGAAAAAAGAAAAACGTGCGCATTAACCCCGTGCACGAAAGCGCCAACCGACGTCAATCCCTTTAAACTCAAAGAGACCATGTACGCCTACGAGAGCCCCCGCAACAACTTTGTCATTGGATTGCTCAATTTTGCCTCACAAATTTGTAAGGCAAAATTACATAACCAGCACAAAAGGAAACGAAACAGGCATCCCGGTTTCTCGGATGGTCAAGAGTCAATTCATTCGGAGGCCGCATAAAAGTATATTCCATGATTTACACAGTCCGCCAACTTTATAAAAGACATCCTTTGTGTGGGCATGTAGATATTTTGCGGTCATCCGTTCATTGTAAAAGTGATCTTCCATCAATGCAAAAGTTTCTTTAAGGAAAAGTGTTCATCCACAAAACAAAACAAACTCCAGTCACTCGGCGGAGCCAACGCAAAAGGAAACAAAAATGGCGCCCAGTTTCCTCCGAAAGGCAGAGTATGTACAGCAAGTCAATCCACTCACAAGAAAAACACCCAATGGTTACTCACCCATTGTTTCAATAAAAGACATTGCCTGATTGGGACATGTAAATACTTTGCTGCCGTCCATGGTGTTTATTCTCAGTCTGACTGGAAACATCAGAGCAAAAGTGATCTTCCGCTGATGTAAGAGTTTCTTGCATTGCTTAAACCGATCGCGTTTCTCTCTTGTCGAGTTCGCAAAGTCCGGGAACAAGAAAATATTGTAATTCTTCCAAGAAAGCTTTCCTTTGCTCCTCGCCTGGTGCAACACGAGATCTTTATCGGATGATTTCAAAAATTTGGCCAAAATCAATCGGGGCCTGTCTCCCTCAGCAGATCTGTGAGCTGGGACTCTGTGAGCTTGCTCAATTTCCAGCTTGTGGCCTGTTATGTCGAGCAGACTCGGGAAAAGCTCTTCTAGGAATTTCACCATATCTCTGCCCTCCTCATGCTCAGGAATTCCAACAATTTGAATGTTATTCCTGCGGCTTCTATTCTCAAGATCTTCAAGCTTTTCAAGAACATGTTCCAAATCAAATTTGGTCGCGGGCGGATTAGCGGCTAATTCCCTCTCTGATGACTTCAAATAATCGATTCGTTTTTCAACATCTGTCACTCTTGTGACTAGCTCGGAGAATTCTTTATTCCGCAAGTACCTTTGTCAACATCACCATCATGTTGAACAGTTGACGCTGGATTCATTCTCCCGCCGCGCCATCCAAATAGAGTCCCTGGTCCACAGGCCTGTCTGGGCTTTCATCTTGAACCCATAAGTATCTTTTAATGTCTCCAGAGCCCGAGGATTTTGACTTCTTTGCCATGTTTAACTCAAACAGTAAATGTGTAACTGGGTGTATCGAATTTCACCGGATTATATCATGAAAATAATTTTAAAAATTAGCGAAGTGCGCAGAGCTGTCTCTCACACGTCTGCCATTCGCATGGCATCACCCCTCTCAATTATAAATTATTTAATTCAATGACTGGATTTTTCAAAAATAGGCATTACAATATGGTTATTTAATATTTAAACAATTTATTGATTTTTTTAAAAAAAAAATGTAAATATATCGTGGTGTATATTGTTATCGTGATATAAAATTAGTGATATGTGATATAAGATATTGGTCATATCACCCACCCCTAGTAATACTGCTGTCTATCTGATTTCTTTGGATTTCACTGAACAGACATCGTGATATAACAATCAAGGTGGAGTGTTCTCACATGTTCCATGTTGTTGGGTGGTGATGGCATTTGGATTGGACTAGGAATAATGATTTCCCCTATGGAAACCTAATTTCATTTCTCTTTGCGCTCTTCCTCTTTAACAAGGGTGGAGACCGAAACTTTATTGGCTTTCAGGAAACCTCTGCTCAATAACTGAAGGGATGTTACTATCCAGATGCACTTAGTGTAATATTAGTGTAATAGTGTAATATTTTTATGTACAGTGTACTTTTCATTAATTTTGTCTACTCCCATAAATTACCACTTCTTGGTCTTTGATAATATGCTGTGTTTAGAGAATTTTCTAAATCCTTATGTAAATTGTGTCAAATAGCTACTTGTTGCTCACTTCTGTTTCTTTGTTTGGCTGTGCAGTGAGCTGTCCATGCAGTGGGGCCATATCTCCAGGCACTACAGCATAGACCGCAGCAGCTCAATAGGGAGTATGGAAAGTCTGGAGTATCCTCCCAACCAGAGTTACTATGACAGTCAGCTCTCTCCCATTGATCCTGTCATCTTCAACAACAAACGTGACTCCGCCTACAGCTCCTTCTCTGCCAGCTCAAACACATCAGATTATACTGTCTCCGTGAAGCCTGAAGAAACCAACTCCACTGACAACCTCCTCCAGGGTTTGGGTTCTTCTTGCAGGTATCCAGAAGGAGGTCAACATTCTGTCTCAAGTGGCCATGGAGGGCTGCAGGAAGAGTCTGAAAGCCTTAAATCAAAGATGCTGTCTCACATACCCAAGGCTAAAGTTCATCCATCTTCCTACAGTTGTGAGGAGGAGCAGTGTGCTCCACCGCAGCCACCCATGAGGAAGGACAGTTTCAGGGCTACTAGAGGCCAACCAGTAATCACAGATAAACACAGTGTGTCTGCTCCTGTAGGCATTCCAAGTCTAACCAACTGCATAGTTGAAGATCAACCTCCAATCCAGGAAGTGTTGACTGGCAATGTTTATCTGAATGGAATGCAAGACAATGAGCAAGAAATTAAAGGGAACAATATTGAGCCTTATTATACCCTTAACCTTCAGAAAGAATCAAGTAGAGAGAGCAAGGCAAGAGAAGGTGAGAAAAACCATTCAAAATCTGTAGAGTGGTCTCCACCTCCTCTGAGTTCCTTTTTAGAAAGGAATAGGGATGAGCACTTTGGTACCCAGCAACAACCTGGATGTAATCTTCAATTAGTAATGCACCAGCACAGTGACCCTGAGAAACTTTTAGCTTCTAAGCTGCATATGATGGATTTTTCCAGTGACAAAAGTGATCACTCTGCATCTCCCACATGCCAGTGGTCACAGTCTCCACTCTATATGCGTGAGGCCAGCCCAGAAATGGCCCAGGGAAAATGGGGAGCAAGCAGGTGTTCCACACCTGGTTCATTGTCAACTTCAGAACTTGAGGATCCTGGGTTAGAGGAAGAAAAACTTGTATCTGGACAAAATCTGTGGGGGCAGTCTGTCAATGTGCTTGGAAACCCTGTGGGGATCCCTGGGCATGTATCCATCACCAACTCTCAGACACTTAAGCAGAACTTTGGGCCTGTAAGTGCTAATAATTGTTTGGACACTAATATCAATGAGAATGCAGGAGAAATGAACGTGGATGATGTCACAAAGCAGTCACATAAGCGGCAATTCCGCAGCTCTAAGTCACGTCGTAGAAGTGAGCGCTTTGCCACCAATTTACGAAATGAAATCCAGAAGAAGAAGGCCCAGCTTCAGAAGAGTAAAAGCCCAAGTGGTCTGCCCTGTGGTGAGGAAACAGTGGAGGAGGAACAGGTTGGAGATCTTAACATGGAGCCAGTTTCCAACCCAGACAACCATCAACACAGAGCCCAAACCCTCACAAGTCTTCTTACTAACCCTCCAACTGCCTCTAAACAGGCACCTCAACAAGTTCCAGCACATGATATCACACAAGCTGAAGAACATTCCAGAACCAGGATTATGGGCTGCCAGACTTCTCAAACCCAGCCCCAGATCTCTCAGCCTCCTCAGCATAGCAGACCAGTGTGTGTACATGTTGTGGAAGAGATAGCACCTGCAGACAAACCATGCCGATGGTGCTGGACACCAGAACACAACCTTCAACTAGAAACAGAGCACACTGAGAGTAAGAAGAATGAGACAACAGGACCAATATGGCCTGGAAAAACAGGGACGACAAGAGGGAGAACAAGTTCCTCTAGTGGTCGGTTAGGTCGATCAGATGAGTGCGACATCCCTCCCTTTGCAGACCGCAGGAGGTTTTTTGAGGAAACTAGCAGGAAGTTGAGTCAGTCTGTAACAAATTTATCAAACCTGACAAGCAGAAATCAGAGACCAGACAAGCAGAGTAGACAAAACAATCCATCCTCTCCTGAACCACTTGAGTCAGCCACCAACCTGGGCCGGAGAAGGTTCTCTTATCAGGGTGTGGTGCAAGATGGGCCCTATGTCAACTCACTGGACACTAGGGGACATTTTATGAGTACCCAGCATGACCAAGAAAAAGTGAGGGAAAGGCTGATAGAGAGAGAGTGGGAGAAAGAACAAGAGAGGGAGAGAGAAATAGAGCAAGAGAGAATTAAAGAGCTAGAGAGACTTCAAGAACAAGAGAGGCAGAAAGAATGGGAGAAGGAACGAGAGAGGGAGCAGGAAAGATTAAAGGAGGAGAAACAAAAAGAGCAACAAAGGGTGAAAGATTGGGAGGAGAGACAGAGACTGCTAAAGAGAGAAAAACAATGGGAGTCAGTGAGAGAAACCATTCTCTCAGAACACAATATTAGCAGTAACACGGTTCCTCACTCTTTGTCTCATGATGCCTATCAGAAGCAGCCTCCCAG
This sequence comes from Myxocyprinus asiaticus, assembly GCF_019703515.2. Lineage (NCBI taxonomy): Eukaryota > Metazoa > Chordata > Actinopteri > Cypriniformes > Catostomidae > Myxocyprinus > Myxocyprinus asiaticus. The sequence goes on from NC_059344.1 coordinate 22,485,619, forward strand.
TCCTCAGGTTCCTTCCTCTCTCCAGTCCTCTGAGCATTACTGTAGCAACACTTCCATCAATGTCCAAAAGCCTTGCTCAGCATTCCACCCAGTGACTGGCCAGCACAACCAGTATGATGGCTTCCACGTAAATCCACCGTACAATGCCAGGAGTTATACCCCAACAGAGGTAAGACTGGGAAATAAGCATTGTCGGTTTTCCAAAACATTAGGTAGCTTCAGTTATTGTCAGATTAAGCATGGCCTTCATATAATCAAACTCAGGGATGTTGCCTGAAATTATTCTTGGAGAAAATAACAGATGTTAGCCACATAGCAGGGTAAGAAGATTTCCTCTTGCAGTTCACTGTCCAGTAATAGCCTAATAAATTAATAATGAATAGCTTGAATGCAGGGTGAACTTAAAGGTGCACTCTGTAATTGTTTATGCTAAGTTGAGTCCTTCCAAATACATGTTGTGAAGCTATTGAACCTCTTTTGATTTAAACTAAATGGTTTTGAATTTAAAGCAGTCTGTTGGAGATTCGAGGGAATTCTGGTGCAATTACTAAGCCTTCATTCTTAATGCATGGAGCCAAAATTATACTTTGTTGTATATCTAATATATTTTTAACATTTAAATATTATGTATCTATTCTTTGTCCACTGATTTATATGTGCACTCTTGGAATTGACTAAGGATGAGATATGAGAGTAAGAACTTTATTCTCAACTGATGCTGTTATTTTAAGATGCTTTGGTAATGTGCCATATACTGTATACATGTACAGTATATAGAAATGAGGCAGTTGTTTTCAATCTTTAGAGAAGTCCAGTCCCTTTTTTAATATGATCAGTCTTGCAGGATGTATTATAAATTAGCTTCCTCAGAGTCCCAAATGGCAAAAGGTTGGCAAGAATTATATAATAAATTGTAAACTGTCTTTAATCTAAAAGTAAGAAATGTACGCTTTTTCAACAGTCACTACCTTTACAGTTGATTACTTTTGATTTGATATGGTTTTAAAGATTCTGAGGTTTACTTAGATTGTAATCTTCAAAGTTATTCTTATTACAATAATTAATGCTGCTAAAACAGATTTCTGGTAAATCACCCAATTTCTGAGATATTCTTATTCTTTGTAATCTATATATTTTAGATAGACATCCTTTATTGATGTTTTCCCCTAAATTTTTCTTTTCCTCATGGAATCAATCCCATGTCCTCTGGACAGGGTTCCTTGTCAGTGTTTGAATAGTAACTTCAGTTCTCCGAAGTTACTATTCACTACACTGACAAGGAACTGTTTGATCATCTCCCCTAAATCTCCCAAAGACAATATATATGATTTTTGGACAGTACTGATACTTTTTTGTTATTGGTGTGCTTAAAGGCACTATTTTACTCAACACTCAAACAGTATCATGTTAGATTACCATTTAAACATCTGGGCTATCACCAAGATAGTAGGTTTAAAATTTGTTTAAATCCCAGTATAAAATTATATACTAATGTAAAATTGAATGGACAGGTGGAGAAGGAACAAAGAGGGCCAGTCAGTGACAAAGTTACTTGCATGTCAATGCAACACCCCATTCTTACTTAACCTCATGTTCCTTCAATTGCTATAGTCTTTGCAATGAGAATAATGTAAAGTGCTTTTGATTAAAAGCATCTGCTCCACATCAAATAATTAAATGCAGAAAGAAATAAACCCATTCTTATAAAACAACTTGGCAAATTTATCTTACAGGCCCATCCTGCACAGGAGAGGGAACAAACAAAGATAAATAGGAAGTTCAGCCTGGCGGAGAGGTAAGGTTTCTGATTTTAACTACTGTAGATCTTTTATTTTAATTTCTTTCAATGGTTTTTAACAGATTTACCCTTTATTATTGTTTCAACACTGTTTCAAAACTATTTTTTATGGACAATTAGAAATTACTTTAAAAAAAGTACAGCAATCATCTCTTACAATAAATAGCCCATAATAACCCCATAATAACTTCAGAACAAATACAGAGCTAATGTTGGAGCTAATAACAGTTTGCTATCCCACAGGGACTATTCTAGGTGTGGGAGAGACTCCAGAATAGGAGAGGGTGCTGGTGTTCCTGGCTTTGTTGCTCAATACAGCAACAGTTCTGCAGGTACCAGCACTGAGGAGTATCCAGGTCTAAGGTGTTTCTCACCCGTTAGAAACTGTGCCATGTCAGAGAATGACATTCGTGTGGAGACACAGGATCATCATAATCACATTTCTAATACCAACATGAGCAGAATGCGTGCATCCACTCTCAGTGAGCTGGATGAGAATGGAGTATGTATAGGTGAGGTGAAGAAGAAAAAAGGGCCTCCACCTCCTCGTCCACCACCCCCAAAATGGGAGCAGTTCCACAAGAGGCGGGCATCCCACCACAACCTCTTCTCCTCTCCTCCAGTATTTTCCTTGCCCTCTTCCTCTCCACCTAGGCCACAGCAGTGTATGTCCCGCCCCCTCAGTGTGCCTGAAATGACGCGTCAGCGCTCATATAGTCTTCCTCTGAAGGAGGTCCCAGAGAGCCATCACTGCTGCTGCCAGGACTACTCAGCAGCATCTCCCAGCCCTGCCTTCATGTGCCAGGCTTTTAAACCTGTAGCCCTGGCTCCAAGAGAGAGGGACATAGCCCCTCAGTGTTATGGCATGAGAAGAGAGTTTGATCAACCTTTGCCGCGGCCTGAACCATGCATGAGGTAAAACTTGCCATTTTAGCCCACATTACATATTTGTAAGAATGTATTTTGTGCATTGACATATTTTCTACTTTCATGTCTGTCCAATTTCAGAGTACCTGTCCATAATGCCACAGTGTTAGAACAAGAGCCTAAAGCCACAACTGTAAAGGCCAACGTTCATGAGCATAGAGTGGAGTGGGATATGTCCAGTCCTCACCACTCTGTTGTACAGAGCACTTCTAGGTCTGTGGAAGTCCCAGAGAACAGCTTGTCAGCTGGGCCTGTGTGTCCTGAATCCTACTTCTCTGTGAACTACTACCACTTGCAGCCCCAGCAAGCAGGCTTCCCTGGCACAACCCATAAAAACCTGATTATTTCCTCTCACAATCCAGGCAGTGGTGAAGATGGAAACATGCCCCTGGAGACAGACATTGATGAGATCTGTGAGAACGAGCAAGCAGGAGAGGTAGAGGCGAGGGAAGCAGAGGACAGAATGGAGATGCATGCTTTTGCAAGACCAATTATGGTGCTGGAAACAGACATTGACATTATGCCTGAGGAAGAGGCTCCATCAGCAAGAGTTATTAGAGGGCAGAGGGGTTCACTGGTGGACTTCATTCTAGATGAAGATTATGGGATAACTAGGAAGGAGCTGATGGGAGAGTTATTTCCCCAATGTGCAGAAACTGAGATGGGTGGAGAGAGCTGGAGAGGGGGCTACCCCATTAGCGGAGACAATCTCGAAAGGTACAGCAGTCTTCTTATATGTCTCTTTTATTTGCGCTTCTGAATTGGGCCAGTAAGCAAACACACAGAACACCTTAGCAACTGCATAGCTATTTGCTAGAAACACTCAGAACATCGCATAACAGATGTAATGTTATCATAGACCTCATACAGAGTAGCGCTAGGGATGGGACAATTTCGATATATTGCGAACCAAAAAAATTATGAACCATATCGCGGCAAAACATGATATTTCGAAATTTGAAACATAATTTTCTGACCATGTGATCATAAATTAAATGACCCGTGAAACATAATCTCTCTATCGCTTGATTTTAACCCTACTGAACTTTTCCTACACTGTTTACAGAGTTCACACAAGGTCCTTGAAGTGCTTAAAGTGCTTGAATTTAGATTTTAGAAATGTAAGTATTGGAATACCTGGAAAATCGCCTTGTTTTGTCGAAAAGTGCTTGAGATTAAAAATTGAGATTTCTTCCGTGTAATGTGTGTCTATCAGAGATGAGATCCCGCACTCCACTTTGTTGAATAATGTGTCTTTTAACATCCTTTCTGTTCTTTACAGTCAGATAAAAAAGTAAAAAGAAATATTAATTTTAATAACAAATAGCACGAATGCGTTTAAAAAAACGAGACTTCTCTCTCGTTAATTAAGCGCAACAGCTGTGCGAGTCTGTGAGATGCATGTTAAACTCTTAAAGTGACAGTACCATTATAGCGCTTATTATACAAATGAATGTAAACTTAATGTTATTACTTGTAAATTGCACACATTATTTAAAACATTGACAGCTCATATCATTATTATACATACAATTTCAAGAAGTAATATTAATTGAGTGTAGAATTTTTATATTTTTAAAAAGTTAAAATGTGATTATAATAATCAAGACAAACAAATTACTAAAAAAATTAACATTTCACATACTTTTTCGGGACAGGTTCTGTTCAGTTCTGTTGCTTGTTCTGCACCTGATCAACCTGAATGTAGTCCACTATTTTTGAAGGACTCTATTATGTAAAATTTGAGCATTTAAATTGTGTATTAGAGAACTTTATTTTGATGAGAAATTAAAATGTGCATTTTGTGCAAGCATTTTTCAAAAAATAAACGCAGTTTTCTGCTATACTTTGTCACTTAAGTGTTATCATATCGTATATAAAACCTATAAAATGAGGCTGTGAGGGATAGACTTACCATCTCTTCACTGGCACGCACAATATAAAGCTATTTAAAGCTCCTAGATCCCATCTGATTTTCCACAACTCATGTTGTCTGGAGTTTTTTGTCTACCGAATGTTCTTGGAAAGATATTTTTTCAATGTTTTGTATGTGGAATGATCCAAAAACATTTTAAACTGCAGTAGGCCTACAGCCCAAAGATAGCGCTGCTGTGAATAAGGTCTATGGTGGCGAGTTTTGGAAGGGCAAGCACCCCTCACATTTTCTTTAGAAAATGAAAATATATAGTTTTTGTTGTAATTGCATGCTCTGTAATTTTTACCTGAACAACAAATTACCATATGAGTGCAGAACTCAATAACAGTACCTCTACCTTTAACTCCAATATATAACTTCAGAAATGTCCATGTCCTCTTCATAGGCCCTCTAAACAGGCAACATCCACAGCTCAAGTCTCATGGTCAACCTGCTATGACACATCAGCTGACGACTCCCAACTTCTCGCCAAGATCAGGGAGATCTCAGAGAGGAAAGAGGAGGAAGAACTTAATTATAAGGTGACAAAATATATCTCTCTTGTTTTTTGGTTATATTTCAGACTTATCTCTCAGTGAAATCGGAAACAGTATATTGACTTTTCTTTAGATAAAATTGGTCTGTCCTTACCAAAATTTTAAACACTGCCCCTGTTGTCCAAAGCAGTATGAGTTGTTGGGTGGATGGGCACGTGTGATCTCCATTACCTGGTAAAATGTCCACAGGTGGGCACTAAAAGTGAGTTGTGAAGCAAGTTGTTTTCAGCTGTACACTATGTTATACAGTGAAGAGGAATGCATATTTTATAAACTGTACCCCGCCCCCCCCCGAACCAAACCCCAAACCTAAATCAAACCATCAGTGTAGTAAAAATGTAATGTTAGAGGGAAAAATGCAGCCTCTGACAAAAGCTGCTGCGCAATGCGCTTCCGTTCATGCTCAAGGGAAGGTGAATATGCTTAAGCCGATGCAAAAATGTCTGATGGGAAATGGTGGTTGTCAGGGAGTCAGCATAATGTGTCCGATCCTTGGGTACTGGAACTCTCTAAAGAACATCTGGCGTAAACATAGCAAAATCAATGCATTTTCAAACAAAAGTAGTTTAGTGTGGACCTGGCCTAAATGTGTTATTGCACACTAGCAAGATTCTGATGTATAAGATTTCAAAAGTATCCAAGAATGCAAAAGGGGATATTTTATGTTTTGGTTCAAATCTACCTTCATTATGTAGTTGACCTTGCCTGAATGTACTGAACATTGTGGCAACTAGCCCCGTTCTCCACTATTTGAGGATTTCTATATTTGTGTATTTTAATGCATGTATTTGTAGGAGGTTTTTCATGTATTTGTTGATCTTGTACGTGCATATACAGTATACACCAGTACTTACTGTGAACAAACATTTTTACAGAAGCAGCTGATGGAGAGCCTTCGTAAAAAGCTGGGTGTCCTGCGTGAGGCACAGAGATGTCTGCAAGAGGATATTCGGTCCAATGCCCAACTGGGAGAGGAGGTGGAGAGTCTGGTGCTCGCTATTTGCAAGCCCAACGAGGTGGACAAGTATCGTATGTTCATTGGCGACTTGGACAAGGTGACCAATCTGCTGCTCTCACTTTCTGGAAGGCTAATTCGGGTGGAAAGTGCCTTGGACTGTGTTGACCCAGAGACCGGCCATCGCGAGAGGGTGAGGAGAAAGAGTAAAGTAACATTACTGTTCTGTTCACCAAGAAAAATCTTTTATGTTTAGCTCTCTATGTATGTATGCTTTTATCCTTGCCGTTTCAGTTAAAAGTCATGCCTTATTCTCTCTGTCTTTCTGTTCTGTGATGTTACAGCTACAATTGCTGGAAAAGAAAAAGCAGCTGCTGATGCAGATGGGAGAAGCTCAGGAGCTCAAAGAACATGTGGACCGGCGTGAGCAGGCTGTTGGCGTGGTGTTAAGTCGATGCCTAACCCCAGAACAGATGCGTGACTACGGTCACTTTGTGAAGATGAAAGCAGCTCTTCTGGTAGAACAGAGGCAACTGGATGACAAGATCAGACTTGGGGAGGAACAGCTCAGGGGACTTCGAGAAAGCCTTGGCTTAGAGCTGGGGGTCGGTCTAGGGTTTGGGCATTACTGAGAAGTGGTTTGAAGTACAAGTGTTATTTTAAGAAGACTGTGTGCTTCTGTTAGTGAGTATATAATGGGACTGAAATTATGTTGTACTGCAATGTGGCCAAGAATGGATATGACTATGAAGTTTAAATACCGAGAAGCACAACTGCCATAGTAGATTGACCAGGCTCAGACTGATGGTTGGATTCAAATCATTAACTTAACACTACATCACTACTTGAAGTTGTCTATGAGGACTTCACTGCAGCTGCACTAATAACCGTTCAGCAAAATTATTTTGCGCTTGCACAAGTTAACCTCAGACACTACTCTAAACCGCCAAAGAACGTGAATATATCTGAATATGTCTCAGTCAATTAGGAAGAGAATCCTGGGTGCACCTTTCTTTTAAGACATTAAGATATAATATTAACATTGAGATGTTAGGGCTATCCTTGATGATTTACAGACTACAATGTGGCAAAAATTAGCAGTTTGATTTTATTTTATTCCACTATTTGGCTCAGTAAACTTTATTGTTTATATGTCTTATCCAAACAAACTTTTGTTTTGTGAAGGATTCCTATGTACATAGTTAATGTTAATGTGCATCTTTAAGTCACATAAGTTTCATTCTGTCCTAACTGGAACGTTTCTTAAATGAAACACTGTGGCTTGTTATTACAGTGTTATCAAGAGGCACCTATTTGTATTCATACATTTCATGTTCAGTATGCCTTATTGTACTTGCTAAACTTTGCTCAGCTAATTATCGTTGCCAAAGATGGAATTGATGTCTTTGTAAACATAAGAATATAAATGTGCTGTGCCTATTTTGAGGAATGCCATGCAGAAGTACGCTTGTTCCTTGCCTTACCAAAGCCCTTGTATGATACTACGTTCATGGGAATTTTTAAGCCCATAAATGGACATTTCAATAGAAGTATGGTGAAAATAAATGAGATGCACTGTGTGTAACCTAATGTATCATCTCCTACCTTGACTAGGCTATATCTGGGGGAATGCTACTTGATTTTCTAATCCTTGTGAGAAACAGAAGAATGCTGCTTCATTGACAATTTACTGCCTTGAAAGTCTTGTTTTTTGCTACAAAAAGGAAGAGTTAAAGATTTGTATTTGAGGGGCTTCCGTATTTGTTTATAGGCTTAGAGTCCAAGAAGGAGTGAATGTATGTATTTGGTATCAAAATTGCAGCTTGGCAAAAAGGCAAATGTGCCCTTGTTCTAATTTTTGTCGTTTTGTTTGCTTTACATTGCATACACCTTTATAGTTTTATTAGAAACTACTCAGTTCATTTTGTTGTATCATACATGGTAAATAGCTTAGTGCCAGAGATGAAAGGACATATTTGGTTTATTGATAAATTTTCTCCTTTTTGGGGATTGAAAATATTATTTGTAAAACATGTACCATTAAAGGTAATAATATCTTAATCTGGGTATGTTTGTGTTTTTGTGTTAAAAGTGTATGCTGTTTTTTCTTGTCATATATATATATATCCACAGGGTTGTGAGGGTTACTTTTGAAAGTATTCCACTACAGATTACAGAATAAATGCTGTAAAATGTCATTTGTAACGTATTCCATTAGATTATTCAAGGTCAGTAACGTATTCTAAATACTCTGGATTACTTCTTCAGCACTGGTAGATTTTTTCACTTGTTTTGACTATAAAAACTCTGCCAGTACAGTAAGACAAAATACACATGTTAAAAATACATTCTCTGAAAAACCTAATTATCTTCTAAAACAAGATCAATCAAATTCTTGTTTTAAGGATTTTTAGATATTTTTACAGGAAAACAATACTAAAATTATTATCAAGAATATGATTTTTGCCCTAATATCAAAGGTCTGACTAGAAAAAAAGAAATTATGATCCAACGTGAATTTTCTTGATAAAAAATATGATCGTGTCTGGTAACGTGCATGTAAAATGCCTAGAAATAACATTTTAACTTAGCGTAAAGCTGATAATTTACACAAGGTTTATTTCTATTTCTTCTGCTCTAAACTTACTTCAAACTTACTTCTCTGTCTGCTCGTATGAATGTAACACATCATAAGAAAGTGTTTCACTGCTGTTCAAATGCACTTTGGATCGCATCATTTATATGTATAAATGTTTTCAATCTGAAAGGACTAAATATTAAATGAAACAAATGACAATAAAATGCAAAGTAATCTCTTCAGTAATCAAAATACTTTTTGAATGTAACTGTATTCTAATTACCAATGATTTAAATTGTAATTGTAGTGGAATACAGTTACTTATATTTTGTATTTTAAATATGTAATCCTGTTACATGTAGTCCGTTACTCCCCAACCCTGTATATATATATATGTATGTATGTATTGTGGCAGGATGAATGAGGCACAGACACGAAATAGCAGTTAAGTCTACCCCGTAGGGTTCTCTATTACAGGTGTGCAATTAAAGTGGGGAATTAGGGAGTGCTGATTTTCAGTGGCGTGCTTTGAGGGCACGTATATATACAGGTGCATCTCAATAAATTAGAATGTTGTGGAAAAGTTCATTTATTTCAGTAATTCAACTCAAATTGTGAAACTCGTGTATTAAATAAATTCAATGCACACAGACTGAAGTAGTTTAAGTCTTTGGTTCTTTTAATTGTGATGATTTTGGCTCACATTTAACAAAAACCCACCAATTCACTATCTCAAAAAATTAGAATATGGTGACATGCCAATCAGCTAATCAACTCAAAACACCTGCAAAGGTTTCCTGAGCCTTCAAAATGGTCTCTCAGTTTGGTTCACTAGGCTACACAATCAAGGGGAAGACTGCTGATCTGACAGTTGTCCAGAAGACAATCATTGACACCCTTCACAAGGAGGGTAAGCCACTAACATTCATTGCCAAAGAAGCTGGCTGTTCACAGAGTGCTGTATCCAAGCATGTTAACAGAAAGTTAACCGCAGCCTTATGAGGATTGTCAAGCAAAATCGATTCAAGAATTTGGGTGAACTTCACAAGGAATGGACTGAGGCTGGGGTCAAGGCATCAAGAGCCACCACACACAGACGTGTCAAGGAATTTGGCTACAGTTGTTGTATTCCTCTTGTTAAGCCACTCCAGAACCACAGACAACGTCAGAGGCGTCTTACCTGGGCTAAGGAGAAGAAGAACTGGACTGTTGCCCAGTGGTCCAAAGTCCTCTTTTCAGATGAGAGCAAGTTTTGTATTTCATTTGGAAACCAAGGTCCTAGAGTCTGGAGGAAGGGTGGAGAAGCTCATAGCCCAAGTTGCTTGAAGTCCAGTGTTAAGTTTCCACAGTCTGTGATGATTTGGGGTGCAATGTCATCTGCTGGTGTTGGTCCATTGTGTTTTTTGAAAACCAAAGTCACTGCACCCGTTTACCAAGACATTTTGGAGCACTTCATGCTTCCTTCTGCTGACCAGCTTTTTAAAGATGCTGATTTCATTTTCCAGCAGGATTTGGCACCTGCCCACACTGCCAAAAGCACCAAAAGTTGGTTAAATGACCATGGTGTTGGTGTGCTTGACTGGCCAGCAAACTCTGCAGACCTGAACCCCATAGAGAATCTATGGGGTATTGTCAAGAGGAAAATGAGAAACAAGAGACCAAAAAATGCAGATGAGCTGAAGACCACTGTCAAAGAAACCTGGGCTTCCATACCACCTCAGCAGTGCCACAAACTGATCACCTCCATGCCACGCCGAATTGAGGCAGTAATTAAAGCAAAAGGAGCCCCTACCAAGTATTGAGTACATATACAGTAAATTAACATACTTTCCAGAAGGCCAACGATTCACTAAAAATGTTTTTTTTTTATTGGTCTTATGATGTATTCTAATTTGTTGATAGTGAATTGGTGGGTTTTTGTTAAATGTGAGCCAAAATCATCACAATTAAAAGAACCAAAGACTTAAACTACTTCAGTCTGTGTGCACTGAATTTATTTAATACACGAGTTTCACAATTTGAGTTGAATTACTGAAATAAATGAACTTTTCCACGACATTCTAATTTATTGAGATGCACCTGTGTGTGTGTGTGTGTGCAGTTCACTGGCATAAATCACATTGGCAAAGATTGTTACACTTACAGTACTTTTACCCCACTTTGTTTTACTCTATGAGAGCACATTTGTGATGGCCTTCATCTCCATTACTGTTCTTGGTCAGGCTGGGTGAAACTCATATGAAACACAGAAAACAGCCATGAACTCCATTTCAAAGTCTATGGTGGTCATTATTTCATGTTGCTTGTTAGAATCCAATTCAAGGTCCGAGAGCCCATGAAAGGGGTAAAAAAAAAAAAAAAACTATCCTAAATGCAACAAACCATATAGCCTATTGTATACATATAGAACAGCAAAATAAATAGGCTTAAACTTCTAAAGGGGTGTAAAGAGCATTCCTTTTTGTAGTAGCTGGCATCAAAATTCATTTATCCCATCAAAATATAGAATTTTGGTGCAAATTTATATAACCTGTGTAGCCCATGTTGGTTTGCCAAATTGGACTGTAACTAACATTTACTTGACATGGTCTTATGCTCCAATTAACAAAACTAAGCTAGGTAAAAAATACAATCAAGACCACAATTAATGCATTTCACAGGTCTGGTGTTGTGTTGAGTCACCACTTAAAGGGTTCGTTCACCCACAAATTGAAGATGTCATTTACTCACCCTCATGTTCAAAATCCATATGACTGATTTTTATTCCATGGAACAAAATTTAGAAGATTGTAGACAGTGCTCTTGTTTGTACAATGAAAGTGAACGGAGACTGACAGTCTGCTACCATTCACTTTCATTGTGCAAAAACAACAGCGCTGTCTACATTCTTAATTTCTCGTGTTCTATTAAAGATGAACAACTTATGGCTTTGAAATGACATGAGTAAATGACAATTTTCATTTTAGGATGGACTATCTCTTAAAAGCCTAATGTAAAATCTGAATCTTGAAGTAAACCAGTTGAGGGCCACAGATTGACTTCAGACAAGAGAGGTTTAAATGACTTTAATAAAACTTATGAGAGGCAGTGTAACAAAGGAAAACACTAAAAGCAAGTTGATAACATTTACAACCACAAAAAACCTACTGTACAACCCCTAATGCTGCTATTTGATGCAGTTTCAGTTATTCTAAGAGCTTTTAATTCATTCTGTACTGGGGGGAAAAAAAGGTAAAAAGGGGGAAAACTGAGAACTGTTTATTGTGTTTAATCATAGCATAACTTGGCTGTAGTATTGGGATGGTTTCTTCACAATGGAACCACAGAGAATATACAGAGTATCACATGTACAGGATGTCATAGTGGCCAGGGCGGTACAGGAGGAAGATGCGTGGCACACTTCCTTCAGGGAAGATATGATGGTTCACTGTTCCACCCTCTCCTCTGTCCATGTATTCCACTAATACGGGAACATTCAGAGCCTTTGCTAAGGCAATGATATGGATGTGGTCGCTTTCCTTCGACATGGGCTCCACCTCCTAAAAGAGAAACATAGACTTAGGCCAATCACAACCAGTAAGATTTATTCGTTTTCAGCACTACTGGATTGTTCTACAGTTCTTTCAAGAATAGCAACTTGATCATTTTAAACTTAGCACACATACACCATAATTAGTATGACAATTGTGACTGCCCTGTTTTTATATGGGACTGAGGGTATGATTAAATGTGTTCAAATTCTTTTTATATAATTTATTTTACAAGATTAAAGCATTTAATTGGTAGCTCTAATATAAACAGAAGTTTGCACCCTGGAAACAGATTCCTATGTTTATTAAGGGGGCTTTCACACTGGCAGTTTAGTCTGAAACAGAGCACGGTTCGCATGAAAAATTGGTTTTGTGGACCGTGGTACTGAACCTGAGACTTTTTACTAATTTAAGCAAAACGACATCATCAGTTGCACAAAAACACACTTGCACCATGAGTGGCAGGGGAACATAAGCAGCGCTGCAAATATATTGTGCGCAAGCAGCTGTCTCCTCAAAAAAGACTGTTTGCAAGCATCAGATATAGTCGCCTTCTCCTGGACAAGCATATCTGCTGAATTATGTCATGCGTTCACTCTAGTGTGCGTAATGACGCCAAATTAATGAAAAACACAAATATGGCAACACGCGTTGTGTTCTCCATCATGTGCATGTTTATGATGCCGCAAGTTGATGACAGAAAAGCACCGGGAATCTGACAGAATCTAGGGCGCCGGGAACAATCGCACTCGGGTTCAGCCCACAGCAAACGTGCCCAGTATGAAAACCACATAAGACAACAAAGACAGAATAAGTCATCTTTAGGTGTTACAACCCAAACTGTCTCTCACCTGCTGACAAAACTCTTTGACAGAGCGACCACCCTCGATGAAGTGCTGAAAGAATGCATGCTCCCGCTGCAGGTATCCAGAGGTCAGAAGCCTCAGGTAAACCACTATGTAGTCAGACACGCTCTGGTCGTTAAAGGAGCTCAGAAGTTCTCCAAGTGATTGTTGCTTTTCACACAGCTCAATCAAGTCCATAAACTGACAAAGGAGAGAATCCACAGAAAACTTACTCCTTTGGGTCAGCATAATTGTTGTTAATCAACAACTTTTACATTTACAGGTTTTAAGCCTGTCCTGAATACAAGAAGCCATGTCATATTTGCACAGTTTTTAAAGTGGAACTATCACCAAACAAATGATTACTTTTCTAACTCACAGTGTTGTGAAAGTCCTCAATAGTGAATTCAGTGAAGCCCTGGTTTACAAGGTCCAGTTTGCTCTTAGCTGCCACAGCTTTGAACCTAATGTCAAAGCAGACAGATCTCATGTTTAACATGCTGTTAATAAACAGATTTGCTGTGCCTCTGAGGACTCTTCAGAAGCTGATGTATTAAAAATATATCATGGAAGAAAAGACCAATCACAATTCAGCATGCAACTATAACAATTATGTTATTGCTGATAGTAACATTTTCAATGCTGAATATTCTACCAATTTCAAGCCAATGGGACATTTCCAAACTTTACATTAACAACATCAACAACAACAAAAATAGATATGTCTACAAAAAGTTTGAAGTTTGTGAGTTAAAGGGATAGTTCACTCAAAAATTAAAATTCATCATTTACTCACCCTCATGTCATCCCAAATGTGTATGACTTTCTTTCTTCTGTTGAACACAAAGTTTTTTTAAATAATATTTCAGCTCTGTAGGCCCACACAATGCAAGTGAATGGTGACCAAAACTTTGAAGCTCCAAAAAGCACATAAATGCAGCATTTAAGTAATCTATAAGACTCCAGTGGTTTAATCCATGTCTTCCGAAGCGATATGATAGGTGTGGGTGAGAAACAGATCAATACTGAAGTCCTTTTTTACTATAAATCTTCACTTTCACATTCTTCTTCATTTGGTTTTGGCAATTCACATTCTTTGTGCATATCACCACCTACTGGGCAGGGAGGAGAATTCATAGTAAAAAAGGACATATACTGTATATTGAACGGTTTCTCACCCACACCTATTATATCGCTTCGGAAGACATGGATTAAACCACTGGAGTCTTATAGATTACTTAAATGCTGCATTTATGTGCTTTTTGGAGCTTCAAAATTTTGGTACCCATTCACTTGCAATTAATGGACCTACAGAGCTGAAATATTCTTCTAAAAATCTTCATTTAAGTTCAGTAGAAGAAAGAAAGTCATACACATCTGGGATTGCATGAGGGCGAGTAAATGATGAGAGAATTTCCATTTTTGGGTGAAGTGAACTATTCCTCAAAAAAACAAAAAAAAAAAAAAAAAAACAGTTATTTATAGGAAGGTGTTTAGAACCTGTTATTTAGAGGAATAGCACTACAGTGTTGCCTTGCAAACAAAGTAACAAAGGCACTGATATTTGCTTCATGCAACCCTACAAAACATTACGTTACCTTTGCAGCTCTTTGCTGTCTTCCAGTAGTGATTCCAAATATGCGAAGCCAAAGGCTCTGTAAAAGCAATTCCCATCCGGTCGTGTCTTCCGAATGTAAGAATACTTTTTGTGAAGGTCCTACGGACAAGACAGAACATGTAAACATCTTTTCCCCATTTACCCAAGTAACTAGGTTTTACAGCAGCTTTCAGGCACTTGCCAAGTAAGCTCATGAAACTGTGCACACCTTTATCTTGAGTTGGTAGATGGTGTCCTCTGCAGCATATTCACTCTGAAGCACAGAGAGATCTTGTCTGTCTGACACCAGAGGGTTTGAGGTGGCTATCTATTCGGTAAAAAAACAAAAACAAAACAAAAAACACCAAGCAATTAAGGACCCCATAATATGGTTTGACGAACATAGTTTTTTTCCCGTGTTGATGTATTTCCTAATGAAACAGGGCATTGGGGTGGGACATATCAAAGGACAATCTCATTCTAGAGAGCATTTTATAGGACAAGACATTTTTTTTATACACCCCTGCAAACAGAATCATTGATTCTTCTGGTCCATTTTTTCAGAAGACAAATACTGTAAATTGTAAATGTGTGTATCTGTTTTATTTTGCCAGTTTAAAGGATTATACATGCAGATGGCCTCAGAGCAAACAGACTAAATGCTGCAATTTTATTTTATTTTTTTAAACAAACGTTTATTTTTGCAATTCTGTTCGATAATGCTAGTGGTGCAGAAATTACACACTTCAGCTTTTAAGGAATAGTTCACCCAAAAATGAAAATTCTCTCATCATTTACTCACCCTGATGCCATCCCAGATGTGTATGACTTTCCTTCTTCTGCAGAACACATATTAAGATTTTTAGAAGAATATCTCCAAACTGTTGGTCCATGCAATGTAAGTGAATGGTAACAAGAGCTCTGAAGCTCCAAAAAGCATATAAAGGCAGCATTGAAGTAATCCAAATGACTCCGTTTGTTAAATCAGTGTCTTCTGAAGCAATATGATAGGTGTGGGTGAGAAACAAATCAATATTTAAGTCCTTTATTTTTCCTATTTATCAACTTTCAAACAACCCTCCTATGCGGGTTCACAAGAGGTCTTCATCTTCTGTTTTTCTGCCGATTTGCATTCTTTGTGCATTTCGCCACCTTCTGGGCTGTTGTGCAAATATATTTGATTTATTCTTTTCCATTGCTTTATTCCTCCTTTTGTTCCTCTTTCTCCTCCCTGCCCAGTAGGTTGCAAAATGCACCAAGAATACAAATCATTAAAAAACAGAAGAACTCTGTCCTCTTGTGAACGTGCATAGGAGGGGCTGGTCATAGTGTAGATTTATAGTAAAAAAGGACTTAAATATTGATCTGTTTTTTACCAACACCAATCATATTGATTTAGAAGACATTGATTTAACCACTGGAGTCATATGGATTACTTCTATGCTGACTTTATGTACTTCTTGGAGCTTCAAATCTCTGGTCACCATTCACTTGCATTGTGTGGACCTACAGATCTGAAATACTCTTCTAAAACAATCTTAATTTGTGTTCAGCAGAAGAACATCTGGGATGGCATGAGGCTGAGTAGATGATGAGAGAATTTTATTTTGGGTGCACTATTGCTTTAAGTGCAGCACCTCTTACTAGTAACTCATCACTGAAAAACATGATCTTCTGAAAACATCCGGAACAACTTCAGTAATCAACAAAAAACATAAATTCCAATCCTTCCTTCAAATGAGACAGTACCTTTGGGAAACTACTTCAGGGTTTTTACATTTTATCTTGCAGCCTTACGCTAAAATCATTTAGGCCTAAATGTCAATGTGTGATATTTCAATTTTTACTTTTAATAAATTAGCAAAAAAATTCCCAAATGCCCTTTTCACTTTGTCATTACCGGGTATTGAGAGTAGATTGATGAGGGGGTAAATTAATTAAACGATTTTAGCATAAGGCGCAACATAACAAAATGTGAATAAGGTGAAGGGGTCTGAATACTTTACTTTCTCAACAGTGTTCAGTCATGAATGATCAACTCACCTCTTGCTGAATGCGGTCCTGCTGTGCCATAATGGCCTCGTCATGTGCGAGACAGTTCACTCCTGCAAAAAACACACCAAACGTCAACAGTTTTCTGATTTGTAAATCGGTCATTAAAAGATTTCCTATTTATTTCCAAGGGAAAAAGTGAGGTGTTAAACACCTACTACACAAAAACTGGATTTGACCCTTAACCTTGCAGCAGATAATCATGACCAGTCTTTGTTTTGTCACATGATTCTGAACTGAATCAGAATCAGCTTTATTGCCAAATATGCTTAAACATACAAGGAGTTTGTCTTGGTGACAGGAGCTTCCAGTGCACAACAATACAACAACAAGACAGAGATAATAATAAAACAGAATTAGAATAGAACTATTGACCATTATGCTAATGCTGCAGCTGTTTCATGCCATTACATAAACATACGTCATGTCAACAAATTCTCGTGTGTATGAGTCCTCTGTGTAATTGTATAATTCATTATTTGATGACTGTTACCAGATGGCGAAATACAACCACATATCTCCAGAAATACTGTCTGTATCAGTGAATGATCACATTGATGTTCCGTTGTCTATAATTGATTTGCAAGCAATGCAATAATCCCACTGTAGGGGCAACGGAGAGCCAAAGATGGTCATTTTACAGCTGTCGTGAAAACAGGACAGTGGACCAAAATGCAACACATGTTGCCATTCAAGCTTTGTGTAAAATGAGCCTATGGTGTGCATCTGCACAGCTAATGAGCCTGCTCTGCTTTTCCTCCTGCAGCAGTACTAGTCAAAGCAGATTCTCACTCTAATGTATGGTCCCTAATGTGGGACCCCCACCAGATGATTTGTTGGAGCAAGTCAAATGATCTTTATGGCAACAAGAGGCAATGTTATTTTTGCACTTACCCTCCATCTCTCCCTGCGACGATTCCTGCTGTTCATCCGCCATCTTGATTAAATTATTTTTCCGCCGCCCCTTCTTTGAGTTTGTGTACATATCCGGGTTATTTTACTCGTTCACTGCATCGCACATGCTGTCTGTGTTTGTCTCGAGTACCTTTACATTGCCAGGACTTAACATGCTGTTAATAAACAGATTTGCTGCGCCTCTGAGGAGTCTTCAGAAGCTGACGTGGGCGTGCCGATGGCATCATGCTAGTTTGACAAGTTAGTGTACACTTTCACATTTTTTTACTTTTAAAGACATTTGTGTTAGACCTAGTGAGACATAGTGTTTCGTTTTGAATGGCATTTGACAGTACAGGGCATTTTAAGCGATTGACTTTATATTATTGCTAAGTACATACATTGCCTTTGCTGGTATGTCAATGATTTAAAGGTGCACTCTGTAATTTTTCCTTATTAAATGGATTGCAATTTTGATCATTACCACTCGTGTGAAATGACGACACCAATCATATCACTAACCTACCAAATGCTGTTTGAATCTACATGGAGAGGGTCGCCTCATGAGGGCCGCCATGTTAGAAATACATTACCAGCGGTGTACACTGGCTTAAAGGGATAGTTCACCCAAAAATGAAAATTCTCTCATCATTTACTCACCCTCATGCCATCCCAGATGTGAATGACTTTCTTTCTACTGCTGAGCATAAACTGAGATTTTTAAAAGAATATCTCAGCTCTGTAGTTCCTCACAATGCAAGGGAATGGTGACCAAAATTTGGACCTCCAAAATGCACATGAGCACCGAGGGTGTCCATTGATGGTATATGCTCCATCAGTCTGCGTTATTTCAACTTCATTGTTTAAAAATCACATTTAATAGCAGAGTTCCTGGTGAACAACTACACTACCCATGGTCCAGCAGATAAAGATCCACCAATCAGAGAACTGCAGCCAAGAAAGCCTGCCAAACAAGCCCGGAAGCGACCGCACACTCACATGATGCACTGTGAATGATGCAAACGAGTCGGTCTCCATTCTCAAACTACTTATGTATCGGAATATTTAGCAATACATAAATTATAGGTATTGTTTCTATAATCATCAACCTAAAATTAATAGTTTTATATACTTCCATATATTTCTATTTGATTACGTAATTCATAATGCTTCATGGGATTGTAGTTCCTACCCTCATGAAAGACGATAAGGACACAGTCTTGTACTTTATCTTTTTTGTCCGATTTTCAAATACTTTTTTTTTTTTTTTTGGCTTGAAAACAAAGTTTGTAATGTTATGATTCACCTCAGAGCTGGTTGATTTGTTTCATGGTTTACAACTCTTTTATGAAGGATTTTATAAAAAGTCAATGGAAGAAATAATTGTGGAAAATACTTCTGGAACCCATGTGGCTGAAAAAGTGGGCGGGCACTGTTGCGCTCTTTTGGCAGATAGCCGCACTCCAAGGTTTTTGATTGGCTAACGCACAGGCTGCAGTCAGATTCTTTTACAGTTTACAGAACATAGGGCTGTCTCAGAAACTAGTGTGATTTTTCAGGACACTTATTTCAATGAGTTCTGTCAGGTAGTACGTGTGCAAGTATTTAAAATAATGACTTGCAGCATTTTAAGAATCTTTGTTGTTAGCAAGCCAAAAGTGCATATGTTCTTATTTTGTACACTATGTATAACTTGTGTTCACAGATGAGTTCATTGAAAACATGGACAAAAAAGCAACATGGGACAGATTCTACATAGAAAATGCAAGCAAAGGCAACTTCAAAAATTTCGAGTGGTTTTTTGGCTTTCACTCAGTCCAGGACTTCATTTTTCCTGTACTTCAGACCATGCCTCATTCCCAAATTGGCCCTTTACACATCCTGGACATGGGCTGTGGCACATCCGCCTTAGGACCCTGTATTTACAGATACTCTCCATGTGTTGTCATGGTCACCTGTGCTGACATCTCCCTGGTGGCAGTGCAAATTCTGGAGGAGTACACCAATGCTATACCAGTACAGCCACAGAATCCATCCTCTGCTCTTGCCTTCGTAGAGCTGGACTGCACACAGTTAAGAGGACACTTTGGGGCCAGAAGCCTAGACTTGATTTTGGACAAAGGTACAACGGATGCTTTAGTTAGGTCTAAAGAGGGGCAAGTAAAGGCTGGTCAGATATTAAAGCAATGCTTACAGGTACTGAGACCCTCAGGGAGTCTCTTACAGTTCTCAGACGAGGACCCTGATGCCAGGCTTGTATGGCTGGAGAGAGAGGTTAGAGGAACAGATCTGGCAGCTGATGTGAGAGTTCAAGAGGTGGTGGAATTGAGAGGGGTCAGTTATTTTTGCTATCAGATTACACCTCGTATTGCCCCATATTTAAAAAATATAATATAATGCAAATTCCTTTGCACTTCGAAAGAGATTTTAACCAAGTGATAATACAGTAGGAAAAGGCTGCATCAGGTCAGCACTGAAAATGTAACCATGAGCTTTTTACGCAATATACAACTGGCCTAATCAAAATCCTGTTTACTTAATTTGCATTAGGCCTAGCTAAACAAAAACAACACACAATTCAAATTGCAAGAGACCTATTTTACACTTTGTTGAAAAACAAATGTTAATTTCAGAGTAAAAACAAAAAGTGCCAGAAACATTCTGTGGTGCTGATTTTTTTCATTAAAGCAGCAAACCATCTGTTGTAGTATCACAGTTAAGTATTATTGTGACACTAATAATTATGAAAATCTAGTAACATTGAATGACTTGCATCTACGCGATGGGAGAAAGGTGCCATCTGTTGTTCCTGGCAGGCTACTCTGCCTTACAGGCTCCATTTGGTTAGAATTAGGGCATCTGCTGCCTGCCAGGAACAAACCGTGGCACTTTTGTACAATGGGCTTTCATCTACAGTAAGTTGGAATCTCAGACTTTATAAATCATATTTAAAACTAAATATAACAATAAAGAGACTACAGAAACATTTAAATGCTAAAAACACATACATACACCCTTAATAACAAAGAGATAAACAGTAAGAAAAAAGCATTATGGGCTATAATTTCAACAAGGTGGCATGCAGAACCTGTGCCTTTCAACTCAAAGGGTAAAGTTTGATGAACAATGTTTTATATTATGGCCAAACACACTTTGATGTGGATTTTCTATGGATTGACTATTTGTAGAAGTGACCTGGTCTCTCTTTTTTATACAGATTGTATAGCCTTCTGTGTCTCTTTTTCATGACCAAATTGTTCACTGGCTAATAGGGGGCAACAGTTGAATTGACAGCACCTAAAAAAACAATTCACTCTTTCGCACTAATTTGACCTTAAAATGAATAAATAGGTAAAAAATAAAAATTCTGTCATTATTTACTCAACCTCACATCATTCCAAAGCTTCTTGACTTTCTTTTGGTAGAACACAAAAGGTGAATTTCAAAACAATATCCTGGCAAAAATTTTCCATCTAATAAAAGTGAATAAGGACTGGGGCTGTCATGATCCAAATGACAAAAAAGCACCATAAAAGTGATTCATATGCATTGTGCGCTATATTCCAAGTCTTCTGAAGCCAGAGACTGAAAAAGACTGAAATTTAAATTATTTACTGAAAATATCAACATCTGTTCTAGCTCTCTTTGGAATGTTCATGTTAGATTCATGAGATTCGTAACTGATCATAATTAAGTTGGATCTTTTCCATGAATATATTGATCCAGTTTACAAAATTGGTCTGGATGATTTGCTCATGAATCAGTCTGATCTGGTTCTCAAGTTCAATTCACTGAGTCACTGACCACGTTTACATACACTTAAGAAAATGTTTTTTGCAGAAAGCACCGTTTTGAAACGTCACGTAAACAAGAACGCAGATTTCCTTACGCCGTTTAAGGGATTAAAAGAAAACGGGTTAACACACCTAGGTTTCTCCCAAAGAACACGGCTTACTGTGGTCATTTAAATGCATAATCATCATTCTAACCTGTTTTTGAGGAGTGCGCTTGTGCATGAACAGACCGCATATAAAATGTCATAGGATGGAGCCCAACAACATGTCAACACAGTGAAAAGAATTCAACATTTCTGGAAGTACAGTGGGAAAAATCACAAACTATAAACTATACCCATTTCTAAACATCAGTGTAAATCACCGGCGGTGTACATGCGCTTGTATATTGAGGAAATCCTGCAGTTTTATGTAAGAGCGAAACCTCACTATTGCACAATTCAGCTGCAGGTGACGATAGAATGTGAAGGAAACGAACACAGCAACAACTCTGGAATATCTGGAAATAAAGTGAAGCAACAGAGAATAAAACAGCGAAGTATTCCATCGGATCCCATGTTTGTTATTTACATAAGCGTTCGGGGAAATTGCGTTGCTGTGGAGAAAGTGTTTTCTTAAAGTGTTTTAAAACAGATTTCTGAATTCACCCACTGACTGCCAATGGTAAAAAAAATACAAAAATAGTCCTGCCCCAAACTCACTCCACTGGTTGAGACAATGTTGCTGTGTCGGGCTGGACGGGCCGCTCAAACAGCAATTTTGGTAAGCACTACAGAGCCAGAGTGTTTACACATCTGGGAAAAATCAACCTACTAAGTAATTTACTTTAGTAAATTTACTTTTAGTTATTTCTACATATTAATATGGGCTAGCAAAAATTATTTTAACATTGAAAAAATTACATCAGTTTTAACAGTTCACAGAAGTGGAAGATTTTAAGAAAATAATGACTTCAGGAACAGCCCCAGTCCTTCTCATTCAATCTTATTATATAGAACAGAGTGGCCAGGATATAAAATAAATAAATAAATAAAATAAATCGCCTTTTGTGTTCATTTTAAACCAATAAAATGCTGCTTCCGGAGGCTGTATACGGAGGTAGGAAGGGATCGAGGCATGTCAGAATCCAATGTTTTTGTCACATACTGTCTACTGAGATACCTTCATCTGATCAATTTTTGAAGGCAGCATATTTGTATCCTTCGCTGCCTATGAAATCCCACAATCCTGTGCTCCTGAATCCATGGCGATTGAGTTGAAGAAAAACAAATGGCGGCCTAAGAGGCAGTTGATAGACAATTTATGTATAAATGTACGTTTCTATTCAATTTTTCCATATTTTGATTCCATTTCTAGTGAGTAGTAGTATTGTAGTTATTAAATATACACTTGGTTATTGCTGAAACTCTCTTAAATTTGGTCTAGATTAGAGCATTGCAGTTTGGTTAGATGATTGAAGCAGACGCGTTACCTTTAGTGGACACCAGATGGCGTTAATCAGTTGCTGGTATCCTAGCAACAATGTGACATTATGCTACCTCAGTAGCAGTGTTGGGTGTAATGCGTTACTAAGTAATTAATTATTGTAATTAAATTACTTTTTCATTGAAAAAAGTAAAGGGATTACTCTTAATTTTTCAGTAATTTAATTACAGTTACTTCTGATGTAATTGTGTTAAATACTGTATAGACTATAGAAAAATTCTATATAAAACAATAGTGAATTTAAAATCGAAATTTAACATCTAATGTTAAAATGTAAAATGTTTTCTAATTTAACGCTGCCCCCATAAAATCTTTGGCCAGTTCATGAATAATTTATATGATTTTATATGATTTATTTGAAAGAATTAAAAGAACACTTTAATGTCTATCCTTGTATTTTTCATCTGGTCGAGGTTGATAAGGGTTTTAGAAAGTAATTAGTAATAAGTAAGGCAATTACTTTTCAGACAGAGTAATAAGTACAGTAATCTAATTACACTGTAGAAGATGTAATTAGTAGTTAGTAATTAATTACTTTTTTAGAGTAACTTCCCCAACACTGCTCAGTAGTCTGTCCAAAACAGGAAAGGTACCTTCATACACAAATGATGTCTGTTGAGTCATTGATAGGGCAGCGAGGCAACAAGACAGCTAGCTTTGGTTTCGGATGCAGCCATTATGTGTAGAACATCTCTAATGATCATCTCTGCTTAAAGGGATAGTTCACCAAAACTTAAATTCTCTCATCATTTACTCACCCTCATGATATCTCAGGTGTGTATGACTTTCTTTCATCAGCAAAACACATTTGAAGAAAAATAGAAAAATATCTTAGCTCAGCAGGTCCTTAAAATGCAAGTGGATGGTGAGCCATCTTTTTAAGCTCCAAAAGTCAAAGACAGTCAGCATAAACGTCATCCATGGTTTATAGTTAAAAAGTACTTAAATATTGATCTTATTCGCACCAAAAGTGATCGTATCACTTTAGAAGACATTAATATAACCGCTGGAGTCGTATCGATGACGTTTATGATGACTGTCTGTTCTTTTTGGAGCTTCAAAAGTCTGATCACCATCCACTTGCATTTTAAGTAGTGTGGCCAGACGTCCAGTTTTCCCGGGACAGTCCCGTATTTAAGCACTTTTTCTAGTGTCCCGACTTATTCTGAAAAAATCGTGTTTTGTCCCATATTTCCCCTCTCACCTATGCAGCTTTCTCAGTCATGTGAGTATTCTAATCAAAAGGAGCCAAGGATACGGCTTGTAAAATCAATAAAATCACACTGTGTTATTTGAAGTACATGATTGGATTAAACTATTCAATCACAATCCCCCATCAATAGACGTCCAGTTAGTGAACTGATTGAAGAGTCAGTTTGAAAACACAGATGAAATTACGGCTGGAAAAATGTCAAAGCGTGCATGTACATTTAATGAGGATCTTCAAAAAGAGTTTACATTTCTAAAAAAGGAGTCACAGACAGAGCAGAATAAAGTGAGGTGTGAGATTTGTGGAGCTCGCTTTTCCATCGCCCATGGAGGCTGCACCGACATTGCTCAGCATGTTCATACAAAAAAGGTGGATGCTGCTAAAAGTAAGTGTGCCACACCAAGTGTTAGCGATTTTTGTTTTTGTTTTTTGTGAAGCAAAGTTCTGAATCTGACAAGGTGCACACAAGTGAAGGACTTTTTGCTTATCATTCTGTTGTGCACGGCCATAGCTTTGCACATTCATGACCTGAGAAAAGTCTAGCAGGCCATGCTGGAGGAATCATTCATACTCTCTGACATTAAAAAGCAGTTGGGTGCCCTGGTTAAAGCTTTGGAGTTTTGGAGTGCTGTGAGAAACTTTTATTCAGCATCAGTGGGTTACCTCCAAAATTGGAGCCACTTATTGGAGAACATAGAAAAACTTGAGTGGGCCTTATTGAGAGACATCCCAGAGTGGAAAGACATTCAGAGCAGCCTCGAACACTTCTGCAGAATCCCCGCTCTCAGTATGATTGACGAAATCACGCACTTTGATGAGTGGGCTTGCGTGAAAAACATTGTCACTCGTCGCATCACTCAGTTGAACATAAGCAACATGGCCGAGAGCAAGACCATCAACTTTCCAAGGTCGTGGAGTTTGTTTTATGCCTGCCTGAACATCTGAATCTGTGAAGCATGTGTTCTCATTAATGAACGCAGCATGGATACCGGATAAATCTGGACTCAGTGTAACAGCCATGAAGGCAATGCTTTTTGTACGTCTTAATTTTGGACTGTCACTGGACTGCTCTGCATTTTACGATAAACTCTTGAAAGTCAAGCGCACACTGAGAAAAATTGCTGCCAGCGAAAAGTACAAGGTGACAACAGTTACAGATGCGGATGCACCCTCTACTTCGCATTGATCTGCGCCTCGGTAAGGATACGTCAATTTAATTTTGCTGGGAGGGGGCTGTCCCATTTTCCACTATCAGGAATCTGGTCACCCTCATTTTAAGGACCTATTGAGCCAAGATATTTTTCTTCAAATGTGTTCTGTTGAAGAAAGAAAGTCATACACATCTGGGATGGCATGAGGGTGAGTCAATGATGATATAATTAAAATTTTTGGGTGAAATAACCCTTTAATTTCAGAGTGGATATGTTTCCATTTTAAAAACGAATGGCCAGTAAAGTTGTGCGACATGTTTTGTCTGACATAAAGTAATTGTGCATTTCTCACCAGAGATTGACAGTTCCACTCCCCATGCCTGTGCAACATGTTCCAGCAGCAGGCACATTATTCTGTGGTGGGCAACAGCATTCCAGTGCACTCCATCATGCGTTTGGTGATGCTGAAGCAAAACTGAAAGTGCAAGTCCAGCACATCAAAGCCATACACGTCAGCTAGAGTGGCTCCGTAAAAATTCACGTTGATAACATCATATCTTAAAGTTGGACCCATGTGCTGTATTCTGTGTTTGTGGGAAAAATGAAAAAGACCTTGATTATTCTCATCATCATTTCAGCTAGGGTTTCCATCATTGTATGCAAATTTTACATCCATCATCAAATTGATTGGCAACTTTTACCTCATAGAGCTATCTGACGCGCTGTCAATCCCAGACATGAGACCACCGAACGTTAGAAAACATGAAGTTCTTCAAAGTGTTTGACTGCACGCTCTAAGATGCAAGTAACTTATTAAATGTAATAAAAGAGCCACATTGGCTACAATTTCTCCTGAACTAAGGATTTATACGGGATAGAAACACCACTTTATTTGCAAAGTGTTTTCGTAAAATATTGTGATTTTTCGCATTAGATTAGATTTGCACATTGGATGGAAACACAGCTCCTGTTCATGGCAGTTCAGGCTCATCACACTTTTTTTCAACACACCTCTGGCACCAGGAAATCTCCCACGATTTTCTTGCCCCGGGGGCATGGTCATGTTCCACACCACCAGGCTCTCTTTTGGCAAAATGGTCTTCAGCTGTCTGAAGAACTTCTCAAGATTCTCCCCATACTCAAAGGCCCATTCACGGCTGTACCTGCACAATGTAACTGCAAAATCAAGTTTGACAATAAAGAACATACACTATATTGCCAAAAGTATTCGCTCACCCATCCAAATAAATGAATTCAGGTGTTCCAATCACTTCCATGGCCACAGGTGTATAAAATGAAGCACCTAGGCATGCAGACTGCTTCTACAAACATTTGTGAAAGAATGTGCCGCTCTCAGGAGCTCAGTGAATTCCAGCGTGGTACTGTGATAGGATGCCACCTGTGCAACAAGTCCAGTCGTGAAATTTCCTCACTACTAAATATTCCACAGTCAACTGTCAGTGGTATTATAACAAAGTGGAAGCGATTGGGAATGACAGCAACTCAGCCACGAAGTGGTAGGCCACGTAAAATGACAGAGCGGGGTCAGCGGATGCTGAGGCGCATAGTGCGCAACTTTCTGCAGAGTCAATCGCTACAGACCTCCAAAGTTCATGTGGCCTTCAGATTAGCTCAAGAACAGTGCGTAGAGAGCTTCATGGAATGGGTTTCCATGGCCGAGCAGCTGCATCCAAGCCATACATCACCAAGTGCAATGCAAAGCGTCGGATGCAGTGGTGTAAAGCACGCCGCCACTGGACTCTAGAGCAGTGGAGACGCGTTCTCTGGAGTGATGAATCACGCTTCTCCATCTGGCAATCTGATGGACGAGTCTGGGTTTGGCGGTTGCCAGGAGAACGGTACTTGTCTGACTGCATTGTGCCAACTGTGAAGTTTGGTGGAGGAGGGATTATGGTGTGGGGTTTTTTTCAGGAGCTGGGCTTGGCCCCTTAGTTCCAGTGAAAGGAACTCTGAATGCTTCAGCATACCAAGAGATTTTGGACAATTCCATGCTCCCAACTTTGTGGGAACAGTTTGGGGATGGCCCCTTCCTGTTCCAACATGACTGCACACCAGTGCACAAAGCAAGGTCCATAAAGACATGGATGAGCGAGTTTGGTGTGGAAGAACTTGACTGGCCTGCACAGAGTCCTGACCTCAACCCGATAGAGCACCTTTGGGATGAATTTGAGCGAAGACTGTGAGCCAGGCCTTCTCGTCCAACATCAGTGTCTGACCTCACAAATGCGCTTCTGGAAGAATGGTCAAAAATTCCCATAAACACACTCCTAAACCTTGTGGAAAGCCTTCCCAGAATAGTTGAAGCTGTTATAGCTGCAAAGGGTGGGCCGACGTCATATTAAACCCTATGGATTAAGAATGGGATGTCACTTAAGTTCATATGCGTCTAAAGGCAGGTGAGCGAATACTTTTGGCAATATAGTGTATAATTAAGATGCAAGGGTGCGCCTTATGCAATTTAAGATTTTACATAGATTTTATTGCACCCCCTCTAGATTGTATAGGCTTGGTCTTAAAGACACACCTACCTGCTGGTGATGCCAATCAGAAGTTGGAGACACAACCCATGCCTTTTGGGGGGGGGGGGGTGTTAAGATCCAAGATTTTTGGTTGAAGGCTCAGAGTTGTTTGTGTGATGTTTTGGGCACTCAAATTTTACTTTGCCCCAGACATTGTATTTTTGGACAGTGGGGCAGTCACATCTAGGGGACAAATATATAAATAAATTGGGTTCTGACTAGCATTATGATGGGCAGACAAAGTATTTTAAGGGGTTGAAAGTCGGACGGAGCGCCACCATTTCAGGAGTTGTGTGCGGAGATGGGGAGGGTGGCAGCTTTTGAGGAGATGGCAGGTAGATGGCTGGGGTTGGGGACTTGTTCTTCAGGAAGTGGGGTAGGTATTTGGTGGTTTTGGGGGACTCTCGGGGAAGGGATGAGGAGAGAGAAGTTTAGTTTAATTATGTATGTTTATTATATATACAGGTGCATCTCAATAAATTAGAATGTTGTGGAAAAGTTCATTTATTTCAGTAATTCAACTCAAATTGTGAAACTCGTGTATTAAATAAATTCAATGCACACAGACTGAAGAAGTTTAAGTCTTTGGTTCTTTTAATTGTGATGATTTTGGCTCACATTTAACAAAAACCCACCAATTCACTATCTCAAAAAATTAGAATACATCATAAGACCAATAAAAAAAACATTTTTAGTGAATTGTTGGCCTTCTGGAAAGTATGTTCATTTACTGTATATGTACTCAATACTTGGTAGGGGCTCCTTTTGCTTTAATTACTGCCTCAATTCGGCGTGGCATGGAGGTGATCAGTTTGTGGCACTGCTGTGGTGGTATGGAAGCCCAGGTTTCTTTGACAGTGGCCTTCAGCTCATCTGCATTTTTTGGTCTCTTGTTTCTCATTTTCCTCTTGACAATACCCCATAGATTCTCTATGGGGTTCTGGTCTGGTGAGTTTGCTGGCCAGTCAAGCACACCAAGACCATGGTCATTTAACCAACTTTTGGTGCTTTTGGCAGTGTGGGCAGGTGCCAAATCCTGCCGGAAAATGAAATCAGCATCTTTAAAAAGCTGGTCAGCAGAAGGAAGCATGAAGTACTCCAAAATTTCTTGGTAAACGGGTGCAGTGACTTTGCTTTTCAAAAAAACACAATGGACCAACACCAGCAGATGACATTGCACCCCAAATCATCACAGACTGTGGAAACTTAACACTGGACTTCAAGCAACTTGGGCTATGAGCTTCTCCACCCTACCTCCAGACTCTAGGAACTTGGTTTCCAAATGAAATACAAAACTTGCTCTCATCTGAAAAGAGGACTTTGGACCATTGGGCAACAGTCCAGTTCTTGTTCTCCTTAGCCCAGGTAAGACGCCTCTGACATTGTCTGTGGTTCAGGAGTGGCTTAACAAGAGGAATACGACAACTGTAGCCAAATTCCTTGACATGTCTGTGTGTGGTGGCTCTTGATGCCTTGACCCCAGCCTCAGTCCATTCCTTGTGAAGTTTACCCAAATTCTTGAATCGATTTTGCTGGACAATCATAAGGCTGCGGTTCTCTCGGTTGGTTGTGCATCTTTTTCTTCCACACTTTTTCCTTCCACTCAACTTTCTGTTAACATGCTTGGATACAGCACTCTGTGAACAGCCAGCTTCTTTGGCAATGAATGTTTGTGGCTTACCCTCCTTGTGAAGGGTGTCAATGATTGTCTTCTGGACAACTGTCAGATCAGCAGTCTTCCCCATGATTGTGTAGCCTAATGAACCAAACTGAGAGACCATTTTAAAGGCTCAGGAAACCTTTGCAGGTGTTTTGAGTTGATTAGCTGATTGGCATGTCACCATATTCTAATTTTTTGAGATAGTGAATTGGTGGGTTTTTGTTAAATGTGAGCCAAAATCATCACAATTCAAAGAACAAAAGACTTAAACTACTTCAGTCTGTGTGCATTGAATTTATTTAATACACGAGTTTCACAATTTGAGTTGAATTACTGAAATAAATGAACTTTTCCATGACATTCTAATTTATTGAGATGCACCTGTATATATATATATATATATATATATATATATGTGTATTATTTTATGTGACCTGGGGGGGGGGGGTTGTTGGTGTTTGGGGAGGGATATTAGTGAGGGTTAAAATTTTAATGTTGATTTGGTGTGTATGTGTTGTGTTTTTCTCTGACCAGGTCTGGCCTCACGCCAT
Source organism: Myxocyprinus asiaticus (assembly GCF_019703515.2). Lineage (NCBI taxonomy): Eukaryota > Metazoa > Chordata > Actinopteri > Cypriniformes > Catostomidae > Myxocyprinus > Myxocyprinus asiaticus. The sequence continues at coordinate 22,515,658 of NC_059344.1, forward strand.
TGTCAAAGTCAGTCAATATATTGCGAGAACACTCGGGTAATAAAATAAAAACGCACGAGGTGGTGATCGGTTCGGTATTGCCTCACTTCTCTACAAGTCGTCCCATTATTCATTTCACCCAGCCTTCCACCAGGCAATCTCTTTCAAATGAAATCTCACCCTGGGAAATACGGATAAGATAAACAAGTGCTTCATCATCAGCCAAGACTTACCCAGAAAGCTCTTTATGCATAAAAGTTAACGTAACTCACACAACAAATCACATTTCCCCCTATTATTATATTTATTTTACTGGTGAAGCTTATATAATGCTATTTAAAGCCGGTGCCTTATATGAGAGAGAAAGAAAAAAAAAAGTTGCTTCCAAGCTGAAGAATTCCAAAAATGTAAGTTTTCCACTATATGTGAATTAGAGTAGCCTGCATGACTGAAACTGCTTTGTGAATTGCAGTTTGTAATAATATTAATATTTTCCAGGCAATACATGTACTTTTTAAATTGGTACTAAAACATTATAAGCCAAATTGTATTTTAACATTTGCATTTACAACAACCCGTTTCATTGAACAGGTACAGTTTTTTGTTTGTTTGTTTTTCAAAATAGATTAATTAAACTGGTATGAAACTATTTACCTCGCTTTTTAGCTGCGATGCACTTAAATGTCTCACTGCAACAGCAACACTAAATCTTTGTATACTGACTGCTGAACTGGAGGGAAAACAACCATATAAAAGCTTAAGAGTCAAACGTCAAGAAGGCCATTAATATTACAAAAGAAATGTCCATTATTACTCACTCGAGTCTGCCAGGATTACGACAGACTTGTGAAGCGGTTGACTATGGCGTTGAGACACCTGCCTTTCCATACCTCCCATGTCTGACCCTTTCCCTTACTAAAATATGATTGAAAAGATACATACATGATACATTTTGCGTTAACATGAATCAATATGACATGAGTATAAATATTTCTTATTGGGTTTTAGTATGAGACACCGTAAACCACCAAAAACTAACGCGACAAGAGACCAGTGAATAAGGATCAATCAGCTCAACTGACGAGATGAGACCGGAGAGATGGAGGGGAAAGTGAGGACTCCTGCTCCTCTTGTGGGTATTTTTTGGATGCAAAAATGCCCATTTAGACCAAGACTTCCTGTGGAGGAAAGCGTCACCTCTTCAGAAGCAATTCGATTGTATTCCATTGTTTTTAAAATATATATATATATATATATATACACACACACACACACACACACACACACACACACACACACACACAGAGATACATCAACACCACCTGCCTAATATTGTGTAGGTCCCCCTTGTGACACCATAACAGCACCAACCCGCATCTCAGAACAACATTCTGAGATGATATTCTTCTCAACACAGTTGTACAGAGTGGTTATCTGAGTTACCATAGACTTTGTCAGTTCGAACCAGTCTGGCCATTCTCTGTTGACCCCTCTCATCAACAAGGCATTTCCATCCACAGAACTGCTGCTCACTGGATGTTTTTTGTTTTTGGCACCATTCAGAGTAAATTCTAGAGACTGTTGTGTGTGAAAATCCCAGGAGATCAGCAGTTACAGAAATACTCAAACCAGCCCATCTGGCACTAACAATCATCTATGCGATTATCTAATCAGCCAATCGTGTGGCTGCAGTGCAGTGCATAAAATCATGCAGATACGGGTCAGGAGCTTCAGTTAATGTTCACATCAACCATCAGAATGGGGGAAAAGAATATGATCTCAGTGATTTGGACCTGGTGCCAGATGGGTCATAAAGTCAGGTGAGGGAGTATTTCAATATCAACAACGGTTCCATTCACTCCAAACACCGCACAACATTACGACAAGCACTATAAGTGAACAGACCACGACTCTCAAAAAAAAAATTTCGGTTTCATCTTATTCTGACTAAAACCTGTTTTGGGGTGTGTATAACATGTGTGCATCATACTGTAATTCATTTGTCAAACGTGAGGATATCTCGTTTACTTGCAACTATCTACCTGAAAACAGATAGCTGCAAGTTTTTTAATAACTATAAGATACAATGCCTTATTTCAGCAGGTTCTTTATCATAATCATATTTTGGAGTCAATTAAATTAATAGGCCTCTCAATTTTTTAATTTGCAGAAATGTGTTTCGTAGCTTTTATTTCCTTTCATAATGTAATGCATTCTGCCTTAATCCATCACCTCTTAAGAAAAGAAGCAAAAGTACAATTCAAGTTTTTGATATCACAACAGTAAAACAGTTTTAATGTCCAATAAAAGTAAGCAGGCTAAATGCATTAACTATACAAAAACATTTTACAGCATCGTTTAATTAAATAATCCTATTACATTTGGCAGTCCCAATAAATGGTAGTACTGAGTGAAATCCAGGACAATGTGTAGCCTTGGTCTATGATAAGAAATATTTTTTGTCACATAACAAAACAATATCCTACTTTATAGTATTACGTCATGCCATTATATCTTCATCTCTCCAAAACTGCACAGAACTACTGTATGTTCAGTGTGAGAAGTGCTGTTCTTAAAGAGACCGTAACCATGTTTTAAGAGACACATTTTTAGTAGACATTTTATTCAAAGTGACTCACAAATGAGACACAACATACATAAAAATGATTTTGAAATCAATTATGTGCATTGTGCAAGTATAGGACACTTGATGAGTTCTGTGTGTTTTGCAGTATTAATATTTCATTTTAAAATAATACAGTTTGATATATGCAATGTTTACTTTTGGCCCACTGCCCTCAATCAAGTTTGATTTTTGGCCCCATTTTTGTCATATTAACCGAAGTGAGGGCTCCAGAGTGCCCATGTTTATATGAACAAAAGGAAGATTTCCAATTTTGTCAACCATAAAATGAAAATGAATGTTACCAAAGAAATGACAGTTTTGTTTTTAAAGAAACAGTTCCCAAAAGTGAAAAGTCTCTCAGTATTTACTCATGTTGTCTCAAAACTGTAACTTTCTTTCTTTTGCTGAAAACAAATATAGGATAGATATACAGTATGTTGTGTTTTAGTCCATATAATACAAGTCAATGGGATGTGGATGGGAGGTGAAAAAGAAAGTCTCAGCTTTCAGTGTTATAATTATTATGTTTCTATGAACTCTAAAGATTGCGGAGAGAGCGCACTATATGCAGCGCATCCGTTTGAATAAGCATGATTGGTCACCGCATTGAGAAGCTTCAAAACAACATTTATTGTTTGAATTTGGTGATAACATTTACATGCTTTACAAGCTGAAAATACAAATATCATTAATCACAAAACAGTCGAAACTTTTTCTTGGTCTAAAATCACATTTCTACGTAAACAGCCCATTGCGACTTCAGACTCAACATGAAAACCCCAGTTCAATTCATTAAACATCTTACCTTTTAAAATTTAAGACAACTGTGAAGTTATCCTAACTTTAAGATGTTATTTATGACGATTTTTAAGAAATATTTTTTTGGAGAATCTTAATGTTTCTTAAGTTTTTTCTAAGAACAATCTTAAGAAAAAAGATAAGAACTTTCTTAAGTTTTTTTGGGATATACAAAATATTTGTAACTTTTTTCTTAAGTTAGAAATTAAGAATAAAATGGTAGTAAAGAACAATTTTCTTCTTAAGAACGTTTCGTGAATCGGCCCCTGCAGTCTATTGATCTGTTTCTCTGCAGTCTGTTGGTCTGTTTCTCACCTGAAGCGCTTGTATTGCTTCAGAAGACATGGCTTAAACCACTAGAGTCGTATGTACTTCTTTTATCAGAGCTCAACAAAAAGGATGGCCGCAGGCCTGTGGCCAGTGTGAGAGTGTTTTGGCCAGTTGATAGAACTGTCACTTGCACTATCAGGCCAAGATTTAGCTATCACTAAATCTTATATTCATTGATATTGTAAATCTGTCCTACAGTGATAATTTAACCACAAAAGTCTGTGATTTCATTAAATAAATATCCAGTCTGCATGTGCTGTGTGCTTCAAAGTGAATGTGTTAAGCCGTTCATACACTGAAAACACCACATTATGAGCATCACTTTATGAGCATCATGCATGCTTTGCGTGTTGTAGTAGATTACAGAGAACAGAACGCTCATTCACTGTGAAACGCACAGCACCTGCAGATTATGTATTTATATAATTAAACCACAGCCTTTTGGGGTTTAATAATCACACGAACAAGTAGTTAACTGCCTATCAGAAAGTAAGAAACTACTGTCAAATAAACACAAAACGAAAGGTCTTCACCGCCATTATAAAATCCTGGTTTAAATGGCATGCGTGAGAAGTGAAAAAATTACTAAATAAATATTTTACTAATGTATAGTAAAATGCACTGTTCAATTTAATATTAATAATATGATTATATAATAATTATATTCAAGCAAAATCTCACAAGCAAGAGTGCTGCTGTACTGAATGTCCTGTATTCATCAATGTTTGAATTTATATTATGATGATCTGTTGTGCAACATGCTAGCTGAAAAACCCTCCAATGATGTGTTTTAGTTAAGCTGTGAGGATGTGATGGAAGCAATTCATTTGATTTAAAATAATGCAAAATTATACTGGAAATTAATTGTACTATTTTTTTAATAGATGAATGCTTTATGAATTGATTTGGTTAGTCACCTTTTTGATGATAAAAATTTAATTAAACTGAAACATGGATTTCAGAAAAAATTAAATGGAAAACATAATTTTGGAGGATGATAAAACAGATTATAAAAACTAGTTTTTATGCCTTGCAAACTTAAAAATGTGGATTTCTGTAAAGTAATAAATGTAGTTGATGTATTGAATATCACATTTTGCTGATTTAAACTTGTCACCAAATTAACATCAATGAGGTTTTGTTGAAATTGCAAGAATGGCTTGGAAGCATCAGTAAGAATGCGTTAAAAGTTACAAACCAATTAGTAAATTTTCATTATATGCTGTTGTTCTCCAGCAACAGTGTGTTAATGAATTTATAGCTGCCATGGAGTAACATTATAGCTATTATACTGCAAATGAAAAACTTTTGTTTTGTAAATAAAACATTTAAGTATAATTTCTGGCAAATATATTTTCAAAATACATTGCTAAAAATAAAATGTAGCATTTTTGTGGAGGGGCCAGTGAATGTTGAAAGGCAAGTACTTTACAAATTTGAGCTACTGGGCAAGCAGAAAAACATACATATCCTTGAGCCCCGTTTAATTTATACTGCCTTTGTGTCCTTTTGGAGCTTGAAAGTTTTGGACCCCTTTGACGACCATTGTATGGATATAAACATCATATCTCCTTCAAAATGTTTTCATTTGTGTTCCACAGAAGAAAAGGTCATATGAGTTTGATACGGCATGAGGGTAAATGATGAGAAATGCTGCTCCTTTAAGACTTGACAGTAAACGCCCACTGTTATGATTGGCTCTCTGCTATTGACTGACCTGCTCTCTCCTCGTCATCTTACTGTTAACCGCTATTGGGCGGGGCTACGGAAATAAAAAGTTACAGCAGTCATTGATGTGTTGTTGTGGTGTCGGTGAGATGCACATATCTTCCACAGTGTGACATCACAATGAGGAGGAAGTAGAGAACGAGTCGTTTTGGCAGCTTGGCTTCAACAAATGCTCTTTTTGCAGTGACAAGGAAGTTTTGAGTTCTGAATTCTGAAATTTTATTGTACAATGAACTCGTTCATGTGAAAATATCATGGGAAATGTATTTCTTCATGTCATGACCCCTTTAAAATAAACCTACTGTAATCCTGAAATTGATGATCAATTTCCTGATGATCAGTGATCATATTCCCAATAAACAACACAGACAAACATACTGCCCAAAACAACAATATAATCTGATGTTCCATCTTCACAATGTCACTTTTTATTGTGGTTATCTTATCACAAATTATGAATGGGAGTAAACATGAATAATGGGAGGGAACTCAACTCTTTAAAACTACTTTAACATATAGACATACTGTAGGTATGTCAAGCCAACAAAGTTTGAAACACCAAATCACAAAACAAGAACACAATGATAAAATAACTTTAAAGTCAAACTACTTGGTAGTACTCATACACTTATGTTCAATGCAATTTTTGAAACAGAAATATTTTCAGTAAAAATGTGTTAACTTATATGCCTAATGCTACCTTAGATATCTATCTGATAAAAACTAAGAACTTTGCGTGAAATAAGAACAGAAATTTACTTTTCTTTTACTATCTTTAAGTAAATGTGAACAGTCAAGTGGAGAGGTAGCAACATCAAACATCAAAAGTCTTAGGCTTTAGTTGAAATGGCTGGGAACCTTAGTGAATCTCAAGGGTTGTTCAACCTGTCATTTAGTGACTGAAGCAATCTACCAAATCTTTGGAGTTCCAAGGTCCAGCGTTGTTGGCTAAGAACTGCAGATTAACCAAAGTCTTGGTCTCCTGATACATGTGGGCAGCCATCTAGATTGAAAATAGAACAGATTAGCATATACAACAGCTGATTACAGTGCACACAATAGGTCACATTCGTGTACAGTACATACAGCCTCTGATTTAACCAATGAACTAAAAATTAAAAGCAAAAATGATTAGTATTTGGCATACTTTAGCACTGCGGTATGTGGTGAATGTCAAAAGGTCCTGATGGCCTGCCAGTGCTGAGACCTTTCTGAAGCAGCAGTACAGAGCTCTTTTACAAAGTCTGCTAGAGCATCCAGGACCGCTTACAAATGGAGAACTGAGAGAGAGAAACAGAAAGGATGGTGGAAATTTACCAAATGATTTTGAGAGTACCAAAGCTAATTTATATAATCTAGACTCAACATGGCGGCTTAGTTAAGAGCTTCTCAAATGTAGTGTACCACCTCAAAAAGGCGCATTTATTAAAGGTGTTGTAAGCATTTTTTTTATGGAATGGTATGGAGGAAATTTTCCATCTCCAAATGTCCTGAGATACCTCAGTGGCAGCACTGCACTGTGTAAACAGCAAACAAAAAAAAGTGTTTGCACTGCTGCTCTTCTGCTCGGTGAAGGTCATAATGGTACAACCGTATCTTTGGAGGGTGGGGTTTTGGAAAGAGGGCTTTCGTTACAGCACCTTCAATGATTAATCACATGACACTGTATAAGCACCCCAATAAACCTCTGTATAAAATGAGATACTATGATCTATGATGCACCCAAAACAACCTTACTGAACAGCACCGTCCATACTTGGTTGTCAGTAACCAATATTAGTTAATAGTTTGTATAGTACAACTGACTTGTTGATTGCATAACCGGTGGTGCTATCCAGAATCTCAATACTGGAGTCTCCCAAACACCAGTTGACACTGAGGTCTTTGCAGTAGTCTGTACTCTCGAGAGGCCCAACCCTCTCTCCACTCAGGAAGAAGATGGCAGTTTGTTTGAATGGAGGAGGCAGAGCATCTTTCCAGTCAGTGCCCAGGCGCTTGTTGATGATTTCAGACACTTTCTCTGAGCAGTGCTTGGAATCACCTAGGTAACAAGAGGAGGAAAATTAGCACAGCCATTCTTTTGGCTGTGTGGGTTTATAAATGACTAAAGCCATCCCCTACAAATATGAAATACACAGTTGTTTATAAAAGAACGGTCACCTGCAAATGTGCATAGCTTACCGAGTACAATACTGGTAATGTAGACTGGGCTAATACAATGACTAAGTAGCGCCCCCTGCACTCCAGTAACAGTCCAACGGGTGAGTTTGGCACTTTCGGACATGCAACAGATGCGTGCACCCAAAACGCTGGGAAGCAGGAAGGCAGCGCAAATGAGAGAGCCTTTAGAATGGCACTGCAGTTTCAGAGTAGAGTAAGCACTGCCTTGAGACTTCCTGTGAAAGGAAACAGAGATATAGATAACATCTCCACTCTCTGTATGTTCAACAACTAATAAACACATACACATTGCACAATAGACACTATATGTAATTATACACAGTAGACAATATACAGTCCATAATTTTTTCCTCAACATTGAGTGATTCCATAATTTTTCCTCTACCTGATCTGGAAAAAAATATGCCATTAATTAAAATACATGTAATATAATTTATTTGAGGGATGTTTCACGAAGCCAGAATGTTCATCTATTAAACAGAAATTGTTTTGTATCATATCTGTGATTTGTTTATTTGCTATGAAGTAAAAAATCTAGGTAAACATCCTCTAAGTAGTGATTCCATAATGTTTGCCAGGGGTCGTACACTTACAAAAGTATGCACTGAGCTGCTCCTTTGGGTGTTTTGTTAGTGTACAGGTGAAGGTAAATGCGTGGTTTGAGCTGAAGCAGTTGTTCAGATGGAAGACTTTCCAGTATGGAGCACTGCCTCTGCTTTAGATCAGAACTGTAGAACAGCAGAAGCTGCTTGTACAAGTACCTGTGTCACCAAGTAGGAAAACAGAAAAAAACATTTCTCTTTATTTAGGTTAAAACTCCATTCTGAGCAAAGATAATTACATTTGAACATATTTTGTATCATAACTTTCATACGGACATAATTAATACATTTGCACATACCTGCCAAACCAACATGCATTTTGTACATACATTAAAAAATGTACAGCATTCTTTAAGAAAGACTTTAAAGGGATAGTTCACCCAAAAATGAATATTCTCTCATGATCTACTCAAACTCCTGGCATCCCAGATGTATATGACTTGTTCTCCTGCAGAACACAAATTAAGATTTTTAGAAGAATATTTCAGCTCTGTAGGTCCTCACAATGCAAGTGAACATAACAGTAATCCATATGACTCCAGTGGTTAAATTCATATCTTCAGACATGGTATGATAGGTGTGGGTGAGAAACAGATCCATTTTAGACATTATCATAAATTCTCCTCCCTGCCCAGGAGGTGGTGGTATGCACAATGAATGTGAATGGCCAAAAACAGAAGAAGAATGGGAAAGTGAAGTGTAGACTGAGCATGGAGGATCATTTTTAATAATAATAATAAAAAAAAATAAAAAAAGACTTAATCATTGATCTTTGATGATTGTTTCTCAACTACACCTATCATATCGCTTCTGAAGTTATGGATTTAACCACCAGACTTGTCTGGATTACTTTTATGTGGCCCCTATGTGGATTTTGGAGCATCAAATCTTTGGCACCCATTCACTTCCATTGTATGGACCAACAGAGCTGAGAAATTCTTCTAAAAATCTTAATTTGTGTTCTGCTGAAGAAAGAAAGTCATACACATCTTGGATGGCATGAGGGTGAGTAAATAAGAGAAGTTTCATTTTTTGGGTGAAGCAACCTTTTAACATGCATTTTCTGAAGTGACTGCATTTGGTAGAAAATACTTGTATACTCTTAACAGGTCAAAAATGTTATATAAATGTGTACGTAGAAAACCGGCAGTACTAGTGTTTACAATAACTCTCTTTGTCTTTCTCTCTGCACCTTTTGAGGGCTCTGCGTGCGATGACAATGGCGTGGCAGTCATGGACAAGAGAGCCTGTGTAAGAAAGCCAACCACTACAGCAGCTCTGACCTGTTCCCAGAGCTACCACTTCATACTGCTCACAGCGCTGCCCACCTGTGTCACACACCTCTGACACACACACACACACACACACACACACACACAATCGTTAATGAACTGATAAAAAAAAAAAAAAAAAACATTAAAAAAAAGAGCATATTGTTTCTAATACATGTTTAAAAGAATAATTGTTTATTAGATTAATATAATAAATACACCAAACACAATACAACACTTTAGTGCCCAATGTATTGTCTTCAACCTCTCAGTATCGCACAAACCAGGGTTGTGCGCTATTCAGAATTTAATTGAGAATGCCAATTTGCAATTCCAGTTTGTAATAACAATTTTATGGACATAGAATTAAAATGGAATTAAATTCCAAGAATTTCACATAACAACTGTAAGTGTTGTTTTTTATAATTTAATAAAATTGTTACGTTATCATACGCACAACATATGGAACAGTGGAGCATAGGCGCGGGACACATTTTTGGCAAGGGGTGCTGCAGTTTAGGCGGACAATATACATATCATGCACGTGCAACGAGGGCATCAGAGAACCATGTGTCTCCCAGAGGATCATGTCTATCACCGTACACACACACACACACACACACAAAAAACAATGGAACATTTTCACCAGCAATTAAGTCATTCAATAAGCCAGCCAATGCATTAATTACATTCTACCACGTTCAAAACTTTTGTCATGTCAGTGTGAATGAGAAATAACCATAACACACAATACAGGCCTAATTGTTCAGACAAAATAGCTGTTAAAATGAACTTGTATGCTAAAATATTAAGCTATTAAGAAATGTCCTACCTGAAGTAGTTAGGGAGACAGTCCATTGCTCAGCTGAGGTTTTTCTAATCCATTTACCCTTTGACCTGTTAATGAGATCAGTGCTCTAACCTGTACATTTTTTTTTATTTTTTATTATAATTTCAAAGGATGAGCTTACACATGAGTAAAACACAATATTCTTCTGAAGTCAAAAACTTGAGATTGAGGATTGATTAATTTGTTTTTATTCCTATAAAATGTCATATTCTTAGGGCTGTGTGATATCTAAGAAATATGTTCACAATATTTTAAAAAAAATCACGATATCCGATTACATTGTCAACTCCCCGCCGAGGGATTGGTGAATATTCTTGCTTTATTAATTAATTTGTTAAACACGAAAAACTAAAACCAAAAGATATTTCTAAATTCAAACTGCACTTCAAATGAAACAAAAAAGCAATTAAAATAACAAAATGGTCCAAAAAATAAATAAATAAATAAAAATCACTGTTTGCCGTCACGCTTATATCCGTCTACGACAACAGATGGAAAATTACTAGTAGGCTACATATTAATAGGCTATGTAAAGACATTTTTAAATGTAAACATAATAATGATGATAATAATAATAATAATCAGACACGTGCATCAATGGCTTTCCTTCCGTCTGTTCTTTAAAATAGTGTTTTTCAAGCGCGTGTCTTTGTGTCTAACAGCATTTCTTGTCATGTGTCACTCCGAGACGTCTTACAGTAAGCCCGCCACAGTGGCTGGTAGATGAGGAAAACTGACAGTTAAACGCATGGAATAGGCTACCTGCATTTGACGGGTGCTAATTTCATACCCTGTGATGCTTTTTAATATATCTGACAACTTCCCAGCTCTATGGTTTTGTTTCCTGATGTTGTTGATCATCATTTGTCAATGAGTGTCGCAATCGGCATCGTATATTTGTTAGATATCGTCAATATCTGATTACATCGTCCTATCGCCCAGCCCTAAATATATTTATTATTAAACAAAAGTAATGATACAAAATCACAATTTAATCGTAATTTAAATTACTGTTTCATTGTTAGCCATCACTTTTTTTGCTTTAGTGTAAATAAATACTGAAAGCCAAAATTGTTTTATGTACTGCATAAATACAATGAAATATATTAAATCTCGTTGATACTGTTTTCCCAACAGTCTTGCTCACTAGGGGGTGATTCAGCACCCCCCTTCCCGTGCCTTTGCAGTGGCGTGTATTTCAGTTTCAGTTGAGATTTACATAGCTTTCATGTTAAACCCATACAAATCTGAAATCTGATTTATCACAACATATGATATAAAAATGTAGGTCTACATAAAAATATATGATGTAAAAAAAGTCACTGTGACGAGGAGGAGGGCGTAGCCAGGCCGTAATGATGCACGGCCGATGCAGAATCAGCTGATCAGTGGGAGAGCGAGCTAAATGGGAGCCGGAGGCACCAGTTATCGAGAGAGAGAGACGCACGCGGCCGCATTGCATGAGTGTCTGTGTTTGTTTAGGATTGTTTTATTTTGAGTTTCTTATTAAACTTGTTTACTGTTCAGCCAGTTCCCACCTCCTCCTTGCCCATCCAGGGAAGAGGGATGCGCTGTCGCAGAGTCCTCGCCACTGCCATGAGCCAGGGGAGCAGCTGCGGCCATCTGCCTGGGGACGGAGGGGTCGCTGCCGGCCGCTGAGAGCCGGAGGAACCGCTGCCTTCCACCGTAGAAGGGAAGGAACGGTTCCATCCGCCAGGGGGCTAGAGGACTCGTTGCCGTCCACTGGGGGAGGAGCGAGCAGGCGTCCACCACAGGGCGGAGGAGCGGTTGAGGACCAGGAAACAGTGCGTCTGGGAGCCGGCGAGCAAGTTCTTCTCTCTCTCTCCTGAAGTGGTGCCTCTGGTCCCCTTTATCTCGCTCTCCCGCTGATCAGATGATTCAGCGCCAGCCGTGCATCATCATGGCCCAGTCATGCCCTCGTCCTCGTCACAGTCACATACTTGCTCAAAATGCAACAACATATAAACAATGAAACAAAATACTAAAAATGCCTGTTGTCCGGGACCTGGGTAGCTCAGCGAGTATTGACGCTGACTACTACCCCTGGAGTCACGGGTTCGAATCCAGGGTGTGTTGAGTGACCACAGCCAGGTCTCCTAAACAATCAAATTGGCCCGGTTGCCAGGGAGGGTAGAGTCACATGGGGTAACCTCCTCGTGGTCGTGATTAGGGGTTCTTGCTCTCAATGGGGCATGTGGTAAGTTGTGCGTGGATCGCGGAGAGTAGCGTGTGCTGTGAGTATCCGCGGTGTCATCCACAACGAGCCACGTGATAAGATGCGTGGATTGACTGTCTCAGAACCAGAAGCAACTGAGAGTGGTCATCCGCCACCCGGATCAAGGTGAGTAACCGCGCCACCATGAGGACCAACTAAGTAGTGGGAATTGAGAATTCCAAATTGGGGAGAAAAGGTGATAAAGAATAAAGAAAAAATAAAGAATAAAAATGGCTGTTGTCCTATATGTATCACATATTATCCGTAAATCATAATTTATTATCTTATAATTTGAATAGGCTATGTACTTATATATCCAAACAAAATTAACTATTATATAGGCTATATGTGAGTGCCATATATCAGTTTTCTGTACGGGAAGACAAATGAAATACCTTTGAACTTTAACATAATTTATTTTTGTAAGTTCATTTTAACACTGTTTATTAAATCAAGACAAATCAAAGACTCATCAAGTGTATGGATTGTTTTATAATTATTATTTTTTACATTGCTTCAAAAACAAGACCTCTAAGAATACAGCAACAACATATTTCATGTTTTCATGTATATACTCCTGTTAGACTATTGGATAACTTGCCATCAACTCCTTGGACTGCAGGTTTTATGAAGGCACGAGCTGCCACAATTCAGAGCAAGTGCTCAAGGGGCTCACAAGCACACCATTTCATGTTTCAAGTCATTTCAAGTTCATTTTGATTTGGACGTGAACAAAAGTGCTGTTGTTCGTGTTGGTTAGTTGTTTACTGTGCAAATAGTTTCTCTACTTCCAGTAGTTCGTCCCATTCATTACGATCTGCGGAGACCTGCTGCGAGGACGAGAGCAAGAGAGACGGGCATTATTGCATTGATTGATTGACAGCATATTGAACAAATCAGCGCTAATCGGAGCCAATGTCTCCCCTCACGTGATTTTCCGTGTATATTCGGCAGCTAACACTCTCCCCCCCCCAACACACATTCACACTACGGTTTAGGAGCTCAATGATATTGCAGTGAATTGAAGGGAGGCTTGAGAGATGCTGCCTCCCTCTGAAACTTCATCCGCTGGTGTCACTGTTTGACAGAGTGACTTTAGAAAGATGACTGCTATACACATTGTTTGAGCTCACATTTCATAGTATTTTATTTGTTTTATTTATGTACAGTCATTTATTTTTCTCACCCTAAGAGAAATCACTACTGATATGGAGTATAAAAAAAACATTAGATGATATTAATAATCCATTTTTTAAGTATTTAATTTATATACATTTTGCTATAATTAATAAATGAACATTTATGGTGGATGAACACTTCACTTTTCCCAGAATGCTCTAATTTACCCCAAGGTCTTCCAATTGGAGCCAAACAACAAGATGGAAACCTTAATAAGAACATCTAAAAAGCACTGCCATACACGGATATGTGGTCCCATCAAAGCAATGACACTTTTCTGGATAGTAAGAGTTCAATCATTTAGATTTTGTAACAAACCTTGGGCTGTACTAGTAACATTCCTCTGTTGTGTGACTGTTGAATTTCTTTTAAATTAAATTCAGCAATTTCCTCTTCCTGTCATTCCAAATCAAATTCAAACTCATGAATTGAAGCGAGGCAATTCAAAAAATCTGAATTTTCTCCAACCCAGGCACAAGGTCTAATGATCTTAGAGAACGTAGGTGATCTTACACTCACCTCTCTCCAGTACAAAAGCAGCGAAGCAGCTCTTCGTGCTGTGGTACTCTGGGCATTCCCTGAGCAGCTTGTTAAACCTTTCAGTACACACCGCTGTTACGCGATGTTTGTGCCAGTTTGTGAACCTCACTGAAAGAGTAAAGCAAGAATCAGATATGACTTAACAGAAACATAGGAAATCTAAAAAGGAAGACACGTTTTCAAATTAGGAAAAACAGCTGAAGTTTTAAAAATCAACCAAGCAAAATGGTCAGAAACTCCAGTCAGTATAGCTTACCTCCAGTCCTCTGGTTCCTCCTAAAAGAGCCATCCGGAGCGTTCTCCAGTCCTTCTAAGGTGCTTTCACCTCCCGTTATACTACCCAGGCTCCATACAGAAGGGGACCCAGTGTCGGAGCCCAGGTGCTCCACTTGGGGAGGAGGCTCCAAAGGTAGGACATTTGGGGTCTGGTGGCCCACATCAGAAGAATCCTCAATATCAGCTAAGTCACAGAGCTCTGGACTGGTGGAGTGACTCTCCACTCCAGTACATGGAGAATCATCACGCTGACTGTCAGAGGAGCAAGGCCTGAAATTGGTGGAGTGACTCTCAGCACCAGAACACAGAGATTCTTCAAACCGACTGTCAGGGGGCTGAGGCCTGAGGCTGGCCCTGTGGATGCCAAGGGTGGGCTCTCGCTCAGAGACAAAGCGCATCATTAGAGTGGCAGCCATTCGTGGAAGCCGTTTCCTGTCTGCATTGCCGCTGCTGTCTGCCATTTTGATCTGCTGTAAAATGTTAGTTAATTAATCTGTGCAGAAAGTAGGTCATATTTGATCATAGTAATAATAAACAGTACACACAGACAAAATGGCCTGTAACAATACCTGTACCCTGTGTGCCTATAAGGTGCATTCGGTAATTTTTTCCTCATTAAAAAAGTTTTAATCCTAAACAAAATGAAAAGTAATTTTGAAACATATGTATAAAATCATGACAACTCACATGAGATGAAGACTCAAAGTTGGCCCGTGATGACCTTTGATTTGGCCCGCCTCACCGTTTTGACCTGTTTCAGTGACATCACTTTTTTTTCTCGCAGCCACCATATTTGTGACCATCAACGGGAGGAAACAATAGTGGTGAATAGAAAAACACCCAAAAAACGATATCAAGAAAAACATAAAAAATTGCCTTTAATCCATTCCAAGTCCCAGGAAAAGTTCATACAGGTCTTAAGACATCACAAATATTGCCAAATTGAACTTTCACGGACATTTAAAGATATTTTATCCACGATTCATCTCAGTACGGCAGCGGGTCTAAGGTGTGACCGGCGAGTACACACGCGCACCGGTACATCCCCGTAAACATCTATCATTCAGAAGTTACACATGTTTTTGTGTTGTTTTCTGGTCTGATTTAGTCACAATATTACAAAATGTATGTGCTGATCCCATCTGTATGAATGTAGGACCTGCTTTTAAATCCTGAAGGCTTTTGTTGCATTCCACAGCACATTGAAGGTATATGGAATTTTGCTCATAAACATAGCGGTGTGGTCAAACAGTGATGTCACATGAAACAGGTCAATATGAGGGGGAAATTTATATTAGGGAAAAAAAAAAGGAATAAAATAAAATAAAGATAAATATAAAATATGCCATTGACACATGTCTTCATTGCATTATTTTAGTAGATTGCAAATTAATGTTTTTTTATACATATATATTATGAAATCATAAAGGAGGGGAACCAGGGCAACTTTAATATTTTAGTATAATACAGTTTGATATAATGCAACGTTTACTTTCGGTCCACAGCCCTCAATCAAGTTTGATTTTTTTTTTTTTTTTTCGTAAAAGTTAGGGCACCTCTGCCCTAGTCATATCAGTAAGCTTATAAAAGCTAGTTAATTGTACATGGAGAGGGTCCCCTCACGGGGGCAGCCATTTTAGGATCACATGACTGGCCAAATACTACTGGCTTAATCCCAACAATCACCCTGCTATTGGACACTTTTATCAAGGATTAAAATAATCATGCCAGACAGTGAATAGTGATTTTTTTTATAATGTACCGGTGACTAAAACTATTGTGTTTGAATAATGCTGCATCCATGACCGTAGATGTCAGTGTAAGACCAAGATGACATGCATGAAAAATTACTGAGTGCGCCTTTAAATATGGCAAGTGTATGTCAGTCATTGCACTTTTAAATTCTAAATTTTTTATTTTTTGATTTATTTTTTTTACACATTTCAGTGTTTTAACGGGATTCAAATAAAAAACAATACGTTTATAGAAAAGCAGAGATGGATTAACACGAGCAGGTGTACAATTAATGCAATGAGAATATAACACTAAATTAGAGTTAGCAAAAAACAGCAGTCAAAAGCGACATAAAGCTTACTTTGCCTGCACTCATTTTAAATAACACTACATGCCGTTTATTGTAAGTACATTGGTTG
The DNA here is from genome assembly GCF_019703515.2 of Myxocyprinus asiaticus. Classification (NCBI taxonomy): domain Eukaryota; kingdom Metazoa; phylum Chordata; class Actinopteri; order Cypriniformes; family Catostomidae; genus Myxocyprinus; species Myxocyprinus asiaticus. Next base: position 22,532,407 of record NC_059344.1, read on the forward strand.
TTTGCACACTGTTTAACTGTACCTTTGAACTGAAGGTGTTTATCAGCACATCCAATAATTTGTAATTTGCAATTCTCGTCGTTCACCTTCACCTAATTGAAGCACGCGGTTGATCGATCTGGTGCTGCTGGGCGGAACTTTACGACACTGCAAGTCAATCGAAAGCGTAGAACGTGACACGTGTCCAAGTTTTGGCAAGTTTTTGAAATTCAAACGTTTTGGCGGTATTAACACCAACATATCTTAAATCATAACAGCAAAATTCCAGTTGCATAGTAAAGAAGAGCAAGCACTCCTTTCATACCGCTGTGCAGAAAAAAGTGTAATACAACAAGAACTAAAGCTTAAACTCCTTATGAAAATAACTAAATATCATATGTAAGACGTAATATAGTGGTTCGTTATTACAATTCAAAACAGGCCTACATATTTTGCATAAACTCGGATCTGTAATATTACGACACTTTATGTGCTGCTAGAACAGTATGTATTGTAAATACATATATTTATAAATAATGCATAAATGAAAAATAATAAAATAATGAAAATGTATTACACAACCTATTATTTTTTGTGTTCTTAGTTTAAATCCTCTCGTTGCAATTACACGCATTTCACCAGCAGATGTCGCCAGTGTTTTGAATTATGAACATCACATCTGTGGTCTCACCCTAACCTAACCGTAACAGGCAATAATTGCACTACTAAATATTATATATGTACACAGATATGACAAATGTACTTCTTATCATAAAAAGGACTTGATGTAAAATCAAAACAATTTCGTAAAGGTGTGGCTTTAAATCACACTGGTCAATGTCAGCTTTGTTTCATTAAAATAACTGAATCAGTTCATTGGAATTGAGTATGTGCATAATATATATATATATATATATATATATATATATATATATATATATATATATATATTAATTATAGTAAATATATGTGTCCTGTACCATCACAAGAATGACCATGTGGGCACCCCGCCTGTTATGAAGTCATTCATCCATTGGTGGACTCTGTTAGTCAATCAACATTTTTACCACTAGGAAGAGGTTCCCATTCTTCTGATCTGCAGGATTGGTCGACTCGATGTTGTCTCTTCCCACTCATCCAATCACTGAGCTTCACGAGTCCAATGTAGTGCAGATGGCGCGTGTTTTATATTTATTGTGCAACACAGTGGCGGGTGCTAAACTTCTGCCTGTTGAAGTTAACCAATTTACATTGGAAATTTAAGTTTTCGCTTAAAAGCGCTGAAATGGAGGACTTTGGCGTCTATGCAGTATTTGGAGTAGATGAGCCACCACGGCATATTCTGAGGTAAACAAACCATGTTTTCACGACTGGCTTTGGTCATTTTAACGCTACTTTGGTCAAGATGTATTGCACATGCTTTGAAACGATTCAAACAGCTTCATGCAAGGGATCTATTCAAATAGTTACACATTTATTTATTTATTTATTTGGATATTCTCCCTTTTTCTCCCTAATTCCCAATGCACTCTAAGTCCCCGTGGTGGCGTAGTGGCTTGCCTCAATCCGGGTGACGGAGGACGAATCTCAGTTGCCTCGGCGTCTGAGACCGTCAATCCGCGCATCTTATCACGTGGCTTGTTGAGCGCCTTACCGCGGAGATCTAGCGCATGTGGAGGCTTCATGCTATTCTCTGCACATCCACACACAACTCACCACCCACCACCACCAAGAGCGAGAACCACATTAGGAGGTTAACCCAACGTGACACTACAAACCCTAGCAGCTGAGCCAATTGGTTGCTTAGGAAGCCAGACTGGAGTCACTCAGCACGCCCTGGATTCGAACTTGTGTCTCCAGGTGTGGTAGTCAACGTCTTTACTCGCTGAGCTACCCAGGTTACACATTTATAATCCGGTGTTTTGGAGTCATGCAAATGTAGACAGTGCAATGTTAGACTTTCTACAGAAAAAAAAAAAAATCTGCTAAACTGCTTGTCTCTGTCATATGCCAAACTTTCCAATGTTCACTTGTGCGCTTTATGGGGCCTTTCCCATTGGCGGTACTAAAGCCCATTTTAGGTACTTTTTAGGACAGGGCCGTAGCTAGTGGAGTGAAAGGTGGTAACGATTCTAGGGGCCCAAATGTACAGGGGGCCCAAATGTACAGGGGGCCCCACAACAAATTCTAGACTGTATTTTTAATAGGAATGCCCAGAGCAATATACAGTTAGGGGGCCCAGATTACCTCACTTGTGCGCTTTTATGGGGCCTTTTCCATTGGCGATACTAAAGCTCGTTTTAGGTACTTTTTAGAACAGGGCCATAGCTAGTGGGGTGAAAGGTGGTAACGATTCTAGGGGCCCAAATGTACAGGGGGCCCCACAACAAATTCTAGACTGTATTTTTAATAGGAATGCCCAGAGCAATATACAGTTAGGGGGCCCAGATTACCTCACTTGTGCGCTTTTATGGGGCCTTTTCCATTGGCGATACTAAAGCTCGTTTTAGGTACTTTTTAGAACAGGGCCATAGCTAGTGGGGTGAAAGGTGGTAACGATTCTAGGGGCCCAAAGGTACAGGGGGCCCCACAGCAAATTCTAGACTGTATTTTTTAATAGGAAATCCCAGAGCAATATACAGTCAGGGGGCCCAGATTACCTTGCTACAGCCCTGCCCCGGAAAAGGGACTAGTGCTTTTCGTCGCTTTCGCACCTAAGGAACTATAGTTCCTCAAAGCTGTTTTAGGGGACATTTGTTTTTCCTATCACCAAAAAAAAAAAAAAATTCCTTGTGTATGTGAGAACACTTGGCAATAAAGCTCATTCTGATTTTTAGTTCCTACTCCGGGGTAGACACTTTTTAGGGCGTATAGGGACTGTGGGAGGTGCTGCAGCCTGTGATTGGTCAAAAACCTGCATTGAGAAGGGAGAGGAGCTCCACAGCCACCATTAATAAACAAACTAGTTGCTAGCCTGCTACTCAGAGGATTGCGCTCATTTTACACTTTCCTTTAACAGAAATAACATAACAAAGTCCCAAAGAGAATCAGCCGTTTCACATATGTGTGTGACTTCATGGGGAGACACACTTTGAGTTTTAATCACATCTGTACTGTGTGACGATACAGAAAATAAAGTGATTTCTGAATTACTACATCGACGTTTTCCTGGGATGATGGATATAAATAATCAGATGTTTATCAATATACACTAAATTATACACTAAACCATCAAGTCTGTGAGGGAAGTATCGCGTACCTGTTACTGTGTGGTTAACTTGCCTCAAGACGTCGTCTTTAAGTCAATGAGTGAGTATTTCAGTACAGTAATTAAAGCCTTTATTGTAAAAGATTGTGTTGATAAATAGGTTTATAGTGCATTTTCGACATGTTGTCCACTGAGTTCAGCGTGTGCTGCGTGGTTAAAGAGCGCTTTCGCCGCCTCGTCTCTCCTCTCACTCCGGCTGCAGCATGGAGCACCACACGCACGGCTCATGAGCACAGTTTATACTGTGACATGAAGACACAAGCTGCTTCCAAAAACTGCATGCTGCCTTCAGAGGCTGTATAAGGACGGATGAAGGTAGGATGAAATAAGGTGCTTTTTAAATGTTCAGATAGTTCGATTCATCCAAAAACACTGTTGTGGAACCCATTAACTGATTAGGCACCTGCCTACGTTTTCCGATGCAGCCACAGTTTGTATAAAACAGCCCTAAACAAACAAAAGTGTAGCTCCAATCCTGGCGTCCTCTGTCGGTTGTGTTCATTTTGCTGTCGTTGCCATTGAAACACGTGTGCAAATAACATCAGAAAAAATTGTTGAAAATAGATGACGTCACTACGTTAGTTCCTTTGTGAGTGCGAATACAACAGGGGAAAAGTCTCCTCGGGTGTTCCGTACCTCTTAAGAGTTCTCATCTAGAAAGTTACTAAGGGAAATGTACCAGGACTGTTGGTGGGAAAGGGTCTTATGTGAGGGTATTGTATTCATAATAATTTCTCTCTCACAGCTGTCGAGATGGGTTTCACAGGTCAGTTGAGGTCCAGCCTTGTGTCCAGCAGATTGTTCTGTTCACCAGAGGAGACTGGGGAAAGAGAGACTCTGTTTCAGTAGAACTTGCTGATGAGAGGAATGTCCCCATTATTATGGGAAAACTAACACCATTCAATAAGTGAGGTTACTGCTTGCATTAAATCTAGAATGAGTTTATTGTCAAGTTTGCACCCTTTACTAATCTTTACCTCATACTCTTCAGATGTCTGTCATGGGATGCCTGTGAAGATGGTGTCTGGTCCAGTGGAGCAACCTTAACTGTCAAACTCCATGGGGTAAGAGATATAGATTAATATTCTTTATATATTGTATATAGAGGTATACCTTGATAAGTAAATTTTTTCAAGTTTGTCAGTTTGTTTAATATTGGCTTGACACAGCCTTGTCAAAGTTTAAACTAGTCTTAAGTTGTAAGTTTGGTTATATACAGACATTACACTAAGACAAACAGCTGGCTAGCTAGATAGTAAACTATCAGAGAGAGAGACTTAAAGAAAATGAAAGGGCTTTTGTTGGGTTTTGTTTAAATTGTAATTTTTGATGGTTGAAGTTTGAATTAGCGGGTATTCCATTGGCCCGTTTGAACATTCCGTCAATGTAAGTCTATGGGATTTTCCAGATTTTTTTTGAGGGGGTCATACCGAACACGTCTGGCAGATGACAAGGTGCATTCTAAAATTCAAAATAAATGTTTTCTATGAAAGTATGCACATCGCCGCCGCTTGGCATCTGTCGGTTTGCAACTTTGGACGGCCACCTGCACCAGTGTGCGATACCTGTGCCTTGTCATGCCCGCCACTCGCCATAGCGCTTCTCGTCAGGCGTGCGACCGGCTAAAGTCTGATCAGCTAAAAGACGTAGCACACTATATTCCTGAACAGTCCAAGAGGTCTGTGCTGAGTTTGGTGGATGTAGCTTGAAAGCTCTTGGAGGGGTTACAGTCAGAAATTTTTGAAGAAATCTTAATGTTTGCAGAATAACTGTAAGTTGGCTTTGTCAAGCCAACATAATTAAGCTCTGTCTTATTGACTTTTGTGTAACTAATCAAAACAACAAACTTAAGAATGGTCCTTTTTTTTTTCCCTTAGGGCATTAGTGATTTGTTGGATCCATTGCTGATTCTGTCACAGATGGAATGCACTCCTGAGGTGAGATATGAGATGAGCCTGTTACACCCATTTTGTCTTGCTTGAGTTGGACTCACTCTAAGATTTGTTTGCCGGTGCTTACCAGCAGTTTTTTCTATCAATTTGCTCTTAAGTGCAACCCCACAGTCTCAGTAACACTCCCAGGCAAGAGGAAGAGGTCACCAGGAGAGGAGGAGGAAGATGAGATGGATGAAGGTCGAGGAAAGGAAAACATTTGCCCTAACGCTGCTGAAAAAGCAACACCTCACAGACGGGGAAAGAACAATCCCAGAGGAGGACAAACACGTCTGTTCTCTCCAAAAGAGGAGCAAGTGGTTGCCTCTGTCTCTCAGAGCCATAAAGTTAAAGGGAAGCAGGCCAAAACTTCCTCACAGGCTGGTGAGTGAACATTGTCAGAGAAACTGTAAGTTCACATGTATATGTGGTTACCATTGAAGAGGATGTTAATATAGTTACACTCTTTAACCCTGTGTCTTTGACAGTACCATTAGGCAAGCCATCAGGCCGTTGGGGTCAGACTGTCTGTCTCATTGATCCTCAGACAGCCATTTTGATCGGAGGTCAAGGCGCTAAAATGCAGTTCTGCAAAGATCCCATCTGGAAATTGTGCACGGGTAGACACCTTTCACACTCTGCTCCTCTTGTAATGCTTCATTGTATGCAAACTCTGGGTAGACATAACTCTGCTCTTAATGTTCTTTAGAGGATCTGTCCTGGGTACCTGCAGAAACCCTGGCGGAAGGACTCACCCCCGAGGCCCGCATTGGGCACACAGCAACCTATGACCCAGAATCCAAGCGTATTTTTGTTTTTGGTGGCTCGAAGCATAAGAAATGGTTCAATGATGTTCACATCCTAGATACACAAAGCTGGCACTGGACTTTGGTGGAGGTTAGTTTGAATTTGATTCAAAGCTTACAATAAACACCTGTCAGTTCTTTTCAGAAGCCTCCCAGACCATTTGTGAATAATTGTAGCATGTGACTAGACTCATAATATTTGCTTTTCTTTGTGCTACCGACATCAGACCGTAAAGAATACAATTCTTCATGACAATACTTTACCGTCCATATGTTAGTCTCATCAGTCGATGGGTTCAGAATACACTGAAATAAATCTCTTGATTTTCATTTTCCCCTTTAGGCACAGGGTAAGGTGCCTCCGCTGGCCTACCACAGCTGCAGTATGTTCCGGGGAGAGCTCTTTGTGTTTGGGGGAGTGTTTCCTCGCCCCCATCCAGAGCCAGATGGCTGCAGTGACTCCATCTACATCTTTAACCCTGAAATGGCCATCTGGTATCAACCAATTGTCAATGGCGAAAAGCCTGCTCCACGCTCTGGGTATTGCAAGTCACCTTCTTGAAATCAAAGCAGTGAAAGCTAATCCAATTGCATTAGCAACATTTTGATATGCATGTTAAAGGTGTCATGACATGAGGAATCAAATTTTCCTTGATCTTTTAAATATAAAAGGTCATTGTATTATAAAAGCATACTGTTTTTCCTCGTCACTGCAAAAAGAGTTTTTGTTGAAGCCAATCTGCCAAAATAACTTGTTCTCTACTTCCTTCACATTGTGATGTCACTCTGTGGAAGACGTGCATCTCACCGACACCACAACAACACATCAATGACTACTTTACCTTTTTAATTCCGTAGCCCCACCCAGTAGTGGTGAGCAGTGAGATAAGGAGAGAGCAGGTCAGTCAAGAGCAGAGAGCCAATTAGAACAGTGGGCGTATACTGTCAAGTCTTAAAGGAGAAGCAGCACCAAAACGGAGCGTTTCTGACAGAGGGTCAGAATGAGGGTGGAAAATGATCATGTTTTACAAATATATGACTGTTTTGTGCCAAAAAAATTACTAATATTATAAGTGAACCTCAAGGAACATATTGAAATAATAAAAGCATGTCATGACCCCTTTAATATCAAGTAGTATATGATTGATTGTAAGGTTATAATCCTGTTGTTTTTGACGTGGATTTTAATTATTTTGTGCAGTCACTCGGCATGTGTGATGCAGGGGAGGATTTTTGTGTTTGGAGGATGGGACACCCCTGTCTGCTTCAATGACATGTTCATGCTAGACCTTGGTAAACACTGCAACAATTAATCTTTTCAAGTTTTCTTTATTGGTAACACTTTACTATAAGTTTGCATTTGTTAACACTAGTAAATGCATAAGTTATCATGAGCTTAAAATGAACCGAAATGTTTTTAAACAATTATTGTATCTTGGTTGAAGGGGAAAGTTCACCCAAAAATGAATATTCTCATATCATGTACTCACCCTCATGCCATCCCAGATGTGTATAACTTTTTTTTTTGAAAGATTTTTAGAAGAATATTTCAGCTTATACAATGTAAGAGAATGGTGACCAGAACTCTGAAGGTCCAAATATCACAAAGGCAGCATAAAAGTAATCCAAATGACTCCCGTGGTTAAATCAATGTCTTCTGAAGCTATCCAGACAGTTTTGGGTGAGAACAGACCAAAATATAAGTTTTTTTTTTTTTTTTTTTTTTTTTTTTTCTCTGTACATCTTGCCATTGCAGTCTCTAGGCACGATCATATTTCAAGCTTGATTACAAGCTCGGTTGGGATCTGCGGTCAAGATTTATAGTGAAAAAGGAATTACATTTTGGTCTGTTCTCACCCAAAACCAACTGGATCGCATTGATTAAACCACTAGAGTCTTAAAAATAATATTTATGATGCCTTTGTGAAATGTGGACCTTCAGAGTTCTGGCCATCATTCACATTATACTGACCTACAGAGCTGAAATATTCTTCTAAAAATCATTGTTTGTGTTCTGCAGAAGAAGAAAGTCAGACACATCTAGTATGGCATGAGGGTGACTGCATGATGATGATGATGATGATGAGAATTTTCATTTTTTTGGGTGAACTATTCCTTTAATGTTAAGTTATGAAAATACAATTGTTCATTCATTGTTAATTCATGATGCATTAACTAATGTTGTCATATGCAACTTTTTATTTTAAGAATGTATTGGTATATGTTGAAGTTAATGTGAACAAATGTTAATAAATGCTGTAAAAGTATTGTTCATTGTTAGTTCATGTTAACTTATGATAAATACCACCTTATACCTTAAGTGTTACCTCATTTGATTTAGCTTCTGGTTGGTTTCTCACTATGTGGTGACATTCAGTTCTTTGTACATGTACTAACATCTAAATGGTCATTTGAAGCACACTCACTCATAAGTCACTTCATTTCACTTATGTGTTATAGTGCAGTGGAGTGTCATTTATCAACTGTTCTGCACTTTTTCTCCCTGAGATGTCTACACTTTCATTCCTTATGTAGCCTGGTATTTGTTTTCTGCATATCTAATGTGTTGTATGATTTGTACTGTTTGCACACATTAATTACTGAAGTGCTCTATAAATAGCCGATTATACAGTTAAAACATCACATTGTCACATGTAGGCTTGATGGAGTTTTCTGCCATGAAGACAAGTGGAACAGCCCCCTCTCCCAGAAGGTAATTAAAATGTGACACGGGCATTTTACTCTTGCATTAATCAAAGACGACAATTTTTTTTACAGTTCTGTTCTTTAAAAATGTGTTCTCAAAACCAAACAATGTTAGCACTTTGTGCATTTTAAGCATTTGTCTTTGTAATAATAATTTGTGCATATCATGATCAACCTAGAGTTTATAAGTTCACATTGAGAGCTTGACCTCTGACCCTTGCTGTATCACAGCTGGCATGGCTGTGCTGTTCTCTCAGACCACAGTTTCCTGGTCCATGGGGGCTACAATGGGAACAACGCACTGAGTGATGCATTCATCTTCAACACAGGTAAGACTTAAAATGTCTAAATCCTCAGGTTCCATGCACTGCTGCTGTATTTGGGTATTTTCACATTTCTACATTCTGTAGTTTTTTTTTTTTTTTTTTAAACTAATATTTTCTGAACTTCATTGCCGTGTTTTATTTATAAAATTTGTTTCCCAGACACTAGTAGCTGGTCTTCTCTGACTCTGCCCCAGCTGAATTCTGTACCCCGAACTGGACATTCTATCATTACCATGCCAACCACATACAAAAAGGTACTTCAAAATGTAAAAGGAGTCATGAGTAATCAAGTGTTCTTTGATCTTTTGAGAAAAGAGTTTGGTTTACTTGGAAGACACACTTGTATTTTGTAAATCAAAACTTCCTCAGTGGAAAAAAGACCATTTATCGAAAACAGGCTGGAAAAACTATACAACTGGAAACATGAACATATGACAACATTAATTTACACATCATCAATGGCTATTCCGTGTTCAGAATATCATGTCAACTACATTTTAACACAAATTCTTTGGAAACCTACAAATTGAGCAGAATTACATGTATAACGATTAAAAGTGCTGTGTGTTATAATTAGCCTGAATGTGATCTGCCAGGTCCAATTTATCGAGTCTGGGTGTCAAAAAAACAGTGACAGCAAAACACCTCTAGTATTTTCACGTAGGAAAGGGGTGCTGTAGACTAACACCATCAGTTCTTGGTGAAAAATACTTTGTGCTCTCACACATAATCCATTTTGACTGACTCTTCAGTACCTTCAATACAAACAGGAAGTTTGATGACAAATCTGGAAGAGCGGAGCGCTGAAAAGGGGCAGGGCTGAAGAAGTTGAATACAGTACTGTGCAAAAGTTTTAGACCGTTGTGAAAAACATATAGTGAAGGTTTTAAAAAAAAATTATAATAATGCCATGAATAATTTCTATTTAGCAATAAACTTCATACAAGTGCAGCTAACATAAACTAAATCAGTATACATAACTATTCATTTAAAGGTGCAGCAACAAAAAAAAACTCTTTAATTCTGCTTGTTTAAATTCCAAGGGTAAAAGAAAGAGTGGACAGTTGCAATGAAAAAAGTAATATATACTGTCTAAAATATAAATAACTACAACTGTATATTATAATCTTATTGTTTGCGTCTTTTTTGTTTTAAAGGTATCTAGAGATGAGCAGGAGGTCTTTTCAGAGTCTTCCCCACAGACACTGCTGGTTTTTGGTGGAGGTGACAATGAAGGGAGCTTTTTCTCAGACCTTATTTCAACACCGGTGAAGGAGCTAAGACTAGACTAAACAGGATTTAGTTTTATGTGTATAAGGCCCTGTGACCGCGCACTTTTTTTTTACATTACTTTTATGCCGTGCTTTTTGTGTATGAAGAAGCTTGATTATTTAAATGATCTGAATCTTAGATTCAAATGACCATAGAGATTTCTGTTCAGTTATTTGCATTGTCATTTATTTGCATTAGTTTGTACGCAAACCATGGGACGTCACTCATATTAAGGCTGTGCTAAAAACTTGTGAAATAAGCCTATTATTATTATTATTATTATTATTATTATTATTATAGACCATTAGGAGCAGGATGTAGTTTAGAGCAAAAGACCCAGGCAGCTTATGAACCCACCCACTCTTTAATTTGTATTTACACTGAGAGATTCAGATTTGATCTATGAAAATTACACATGTCTTTTAGAGTTTTTATTTACATTTTGAATGTAAAATTAAATGTTATGATTTTAGCCGTAAATATTATGAAAGCTATTGACAATTAAATATTTCTTGAATGAATAAACTGCCTCATCAAGTTAATTGCATACTTCACACAGTTTTATTTATCATGAACATATGGTGAGTCATAGTGTTTCGTAAAGTGCCTGTTTTGAAAGACAAAATGTTGACGGGCGCAACGACCACTTGATGTCACCCGACGTTTAAAGTCCACAGCAACGAAAACCGCAGTATACTTGCACTGACTGACGCCTAGAGGATCCGAGTACGGATCCGCCTCCCCGTCCAGCCCCCCTCTGCGCGCTCCAGAGATCGGCCATGTTGCCTCGCTCTCGCGCTGGTTCCGGTATCGGGCATGAGCGTTTGAGCTGCTCGGCCGCAGTACGACACCGATACGCCTCCACTGAAGCCCGTCAGCCCCTTTCACCACAGCCCTGAGGCAATCATGGATTTTACTACCTGACTGTGGATGGTTGGTCTGGATCTTGCTTTCAGCACAAACCCAAAACGTTTGCTTTCAAGCCCATTCTCTCACTGGGATCGCGTGAGTGGCGGAAGACGGTTCCACAGATCGTGAGGGGCTTTGGTCGGGATTGAATGCTTTTGAAATCCAGCTATCGTCTCCTGGTACTTCATACTCATCAGCTCCGGCAGTTTTTTTTCTTCACGTCAGTGTTCAGTCCAGCGCTGTTTGTTTCGTTTATCTGAAGCTGACCACTGAGGTGTTTTCACCTTTTGTTGACACTTATTGTGTTTTTGATGGTCGGTAAAATTGTAACCGATTCATTGACCGGCCTAGCACTTCATATCGCCGTGTACATGCCACGCAGAGACGCGCAGTAAACTGCCTGATTTGTGTGTGTGGTGGTGTTTTTTATTTTATTTATTTTTTAACCTAAGTTACATTTATTTGCCTTGTTCATGTGGCGGAGAATCACCCAGCAATGATCAATTGAAGTAAGATCTGTGTTAGTCTCTTAAATTCTCCATAAACTCAAGAAACTATTGTTTATCTGAAGTGGAGAGCTAAACAGGAGTTTGTCCTCCTCATTTGGACACATGGACTAATGTTGGGCTTCAACTTGTTGATCTCTGTCTGCTTGGCTAGTTCTGGCTAGCTAGCAATGTTCAGTGTGATCCACCACTAATAGCCTCTAACAACCAGCTTATAAATGCTTGTCCACATCTGAAAGCCACATTTCCACGCATATTTTCCCTCCAGTTTTGGAGAATCCCCTGGACAAAAATGTCAAGCCGACCTCAAGGATTAGGTGTTATAGAGAATTCATCAGGACAGGTGAGATGCACCCACTTTTGCTCAGTTACACGTCTTTTCTTGCATTCAGTTTGACTTCCCTTACTTGAAGTGTTCGTCAGTAATGATGATACGAGTTAGGAAGAGTTGTCTTTACTCAACATGACTTCCTCAACCTGTTAATGGGTAGACTTTTCAAGGGTAGATTCATGTTCCTCACTGCAGATGTCGTAAAGTTGGGACTTTTCATGGCTGATTTAGTCTCGTTTCTACTGTAAGCTAGTTTGTCCCATGGATAAACCATAGGTGCTTGTGTTCATTGTCCTCAGATATGTCTGCCACGGAAGTCAACCCCATGCCAAAGCACCAGTCTGCCAAGTTAGCCAGGTGTTTAAAGGGGTCATGACATGAGGAATCAAATTTCCCTTGATCTTTTGACTTATAAGTGTTCATTGTACTATAAAACCATACTGTAAGTTTCAGAACTCAAAACTTCCTCCTCACTGCAAAAAGAGCTTCTCTCTAAACCAGGGGTTTTCAAAGTCTTGAACAGTTAGCCCCCATCTGAGAAAATGTACAAGACCCCCCCCCCCCCCCCCACACACACACACACACAGATTTGTAATAATACAGTAATGTTGTACATAGGCCTTTATATAGCAAAGTTAATAATAAATAACACAGCCTATTCTAAATGTCAAAAAATATAAAACAGCAGTACATTCTGGCCACTTATTAGAAGTTTTATCCGGTGTTTTCCTTTAGTGTAATACTATCAAAATTCATAATATTACAGGTGTTGGAGCAATTCACCAATGATGATGATCAATAACCTTAAAATCTGACTGACAGACTCACTTGGCAATGTTTCAAACAATGGCTTGAATTATTTCTGTTAATAATATGAAATCGTATTTTGCATTACTTTTTATTTAAAAAAAATCTGTTTCTCATGACAGTGGGATTATTTAACTGAGCGAGAGCAGGGAGATTTCATAGAGCAGTTTAAGAGCGCACATCCAGTTTTGTAGAGCGAGGGATGTCCGCGTGCAAGCAGAGAGATTCGCACTCATGCAATCGGTACATGGATGTGCTCTCGATATTAACAGTATTGTAATGCTATAGAGCTATGATCTATTAAGATGGACTAGGTCTATCAAGCAATTAATTTAAATTTATCCTTATAATACAGTTTTATTGTATTTATTTATCTTTTGATTTTACTTAGTGAATTTATTGTCATTCTCCGCGCCTCCCCTGGCATGCTCTGGCACCCCTCTTGGGAGGCGCGACTCCCCATTTGAAAACCGTGGCTCTAAACCAAGCTGCCAAAAGGACTCGTTCTTTACTTCCTCCTCATTGTGATGTCACACTGTGGAAGACATTTGCATCTGACTGCCTCCACAACAACACATCAACGCCTACTTGACCTTATTACTTCCATAGCCCCGCCCAATAGTGGTTAACGGTAAAATGACGAGGAGAGAGCAGGTCAGACGAGCAGAGAGCCAATCATAACAGTGGGCGTTTATGGTCAAGTCTTAAAGGAGAAGCAGCAGCAAAACAGAGCGTTTCTGACCAACAGTCAGAATGAGGGTGGACAATGATCGTGTTTTACAAATATATGACTGTTTTGTGCAAAAAACTTTACTATATTATCCTTAGCAAAACTCAAGGAACATATTAAAATAAAGTCATCTCATGACCCCTTTAAACCACTGCTATCTACGGGGAAAATATTTTCAGTTTGGAAACCATGAAGAAGGCAGGCACAGAGAATAGCTTTATAGAGAGTCTATCTTTCTGACTCTTGCCTCTCTTATTGTGATAAGGCAAAGATTGCAGTGTGAGCATCAGAGGATGCAAAATTGAGCCATTCAGTGTGAGGAGGAGGAGGAGGAACAATCCAGTGCTCATTAATAACTCATGCCAGTGTGACTAATGCTGACTACGCTTCGTGCAATACGGAAGCTAGGCAGCACTAACAGTGTGTGTGGCTTAGCAAAGATAAAAGGACTTTATCCCAACTCCCTGGTTGCCCTCTCTGAGATCTCTAACCCCTTCATCAGAGTGTGTTTTAGCAAGGAAGCGTGCGAAGGGATGAATCAGTGGTGTTAATCATACTAGTGAGGTTGTGGGTGAGTTTCGGCCTGCTATGTAGGAGGAGAGGTATAAAAAATGTGTTGTTATTTTGCATTATCCACCACAGGCTTGTTCAGGAGCAGGGAAGTATGCTTTGCATAAAAAATGGGACTTGGAACACAGGCTTTTATATTCAGTGTGTTATTTAGCAAAGGAAAAATACTTTGACTGAAATGTTTGTGTTGGTACATGTGGATGAAACTAGGGGTTTTCCACTGAAGCCAGGTTTAGCCTGCTTCAGCTTGAGGACTGTTCAGCTTGGCCCAACTGTCACTTTGCTCACCAGCATTGTGGCATCCATGTCTGAAACACACACCACCACGGTAATTGTGAACACAGGGTTTCCTTGTCCTCAGTAGCTCAGTGTGTCACCTTGCTAGTACTGTGGCCTGTCACCACAGGCTAGTATTACATATCACTGGAATCACAGCACCCACAAACACTGATTTAGAGAGAAAGCCCTTCGCCTGTTTCTTATCCTCTGACCCCTAGGTGCTTTTTATTTTAGATAAATTGTCTGGTTTAGGAAGTCTCCATGTTTGGAGAATTGACCCTGTTAACATTCTAAATAAATACTTGTTCCTGGTATTCATAAGGGCACGTTATTCCAAAGACCAAATCAGATTGTCTTAGCAATCTCACATCAAAATGTAGCCTAATAACTTGCATCAGTAACTTGACGTTTGATATAATCGCTAGGCTTGGGATCTGTGCCTTTTCACACATTGATAATCACAAAAATTTCCAGATGATTATCGATCTACATTGGCTTTTTTCATATAAAAATAAGGCTACTTGTTGCAAAATAGCTTTAGTCTCTTCATATTTCTCAACACAACTTTGATAAAGTGTGAGCAGCAGGGTAATTTAAAGGGGGTCACACACTAGACGCTTCTGCTGTACAATATGGTGCATTCTAAAATTACAAACAATTATCTTCTATAAAGGTAAGCACACCGCCACTTGGTGTCTGTTGGCGGCACCCAGCTATGACTAAGGAGGCTGCTAACAAATTCAGCAGCACCATGGAGTGCAACTTGCATAGTTTTCCATTAAATTCGGCCCAAATTATTATCAAAGGACATAGATTATTTACTGTAGGCATCACTGGATGATACATTTTATATAGCCTTTGGATCTTTCATATAACATACACAGTGTATTTTCAGTTACAAGTATGTCTTTTTGCGGTTTGACAGCTTGAACGAAACCTATTCAAGGCTACATACAGAGAAATTGCCTAATAAACGTAGCCATTTCTAATAGTTTAGTTTGCGCAGTTTAACACAAGAATCATTTTGGTGTGTATTTTGTGAATGGTGAATAGATTCACAACTTTGGACTGCCACCTCACCACATCGGTGCTCTGGTATACGACCCAAAGCTAGGCCTGTCATGATTATTAAATAACCATCTGAACGGGGCCTGGGTAGCTCAGTGGTAAAGACGCTGGCTACCACCCCTGGAGTTCACTAGTTCGAATCCCAGGGTGTGCTGAATGACTCCAGCCAGGTCTCCTAAGCAACCAAATTGGCCCAGTTGCTAGGGAAGGTAGAGTCACATGGGGAAACCTCCTAGTGATCGCTATAACGTGGTTCGTTCTCGGTGGGGCGCGTGGTGAGTTGACGCGCTGTGTCTCCGTGGCAATGTGCTCAACAAGCCACGTGATAAGATGCGCGGGTTGATGGTCTCAGACGTGGAGGCAACTAGGATTCATCCTCCGCCACTCAGATTGAGGTGAATCATTACGTGACCACGAGGACTTAAAAGCACACTGGGAATTGGGCATTCCAAATTGGGTGAAAAAGGGGAAAAATCCCCCCAAAAATAACAATCTGATCGTGGATATTTGAGACAACCGCGATTATTGGGCATTCAAATTCCAATCACATTATAATGCACAAATAAGGTAATTTTATGCGTATATACTGTATAAATCCTACGAACGATGCATTTGTGTGTGTCATTCAGTTGAACTCCGAGTCCGAGCGTCACTGAGCTGCACCGAGGAGGTCAATAAGCCAATAAGCGTGAAGCACGCGCCAAACTCCCTCAGAAAATATAAACCAAGTTGAAACTTTGATAGTAAATGCAAAGTGCTCCGGTTTCACTTTAAAGGATCGTATAATGGCAGATGTTCCTAGTTTATACACGCTGTGTTAATGACACACAGTGACAGAGGAGACGATAAAATGATGAAATGAAATTTCAAAGGTTTTGCTTCATGACAAATAAGGGCTCGTGGGTTTAATCAGAGCATTAAAATAGCATGTGAAAGTGAAGAAATTAGGAAAGAAATATTTACTATCGCATAATATAAATATAATAAAAGATATATAAAAATAATACTTTATTTTTTTTTTTTAAATTATTAAATATGAGTTCAAAAAACAAGTGTAAATTTAAAATTGACCAAAACAAAAGTTGACCAAAAAGAGACATATTTTAAATATTTAGAAATATTTTGATATTTAAAACATTTTTTTTCATGACATTCATACGTTTTTAAAGCCTTAAAAGGAAATCATAGTTTATTCCATTTTATTATTTGATCTTTACATATTAAGGTGTATGAAGCACACATGAAGAAAAAAAAGCACACCTTAAAAAATGACAATTATATGATAATTAACCGTGAAAGCCCAAAAACAGACAATTAATTGTCATAATCGCAATAATATTTTGGACAAGTAATCGTCAGCCAAATTTCATAATCGTGACAGCCCTACCCAAAGCCATTATGCCAGACTACAAAAAACGGAAGACCAACTGACAAATGAGTTGGAAAGCACACAAATTAGGCTTCTAATTTAAATGTGGGCTTATGTTAATATATCAATGCCTCAAACTATCGAGAAAATAACGGGCCGATCAATAATTGATGTATCGATATTTTGACATTCCTAATAATCGTGCCTAATTGCACCAATCGGTTCCTTTTACTCATTATATTTAATTCCTTAACAATAGAATGCATTTGTCAATTATTGTATTCGGAAATTGTCCTTTTCTCTACCCTAATTGATGAATATGCTTACATGCACAGCAATGTATTTATCAGGTTTTATTTTTTTTAAATATTTTTTTTAAGAGAAATGCAGGAAAACTGCATTTATATGAGATTTGAAATAATCTGATTATTCTTCAGGTTTGATGTCAAAATGAAAACAGGCATATGAACAACAATTGCGCATTGGAAAAGCCACCAGAAAGCTATAAAATCGGGGTAATGGGTAAAAGAATAACCGTGTAAGGCATTTACATGACCTTACACATTGTAGGCTACTTAAGCTTCATCGAGGAATATGAAGCTTAAAATATACATTTAAAAAGCTAAAATGTTACAAATGATGAAAAACAAATGAAATATTATTAGAAAAAATATTTTCATAATGTGCCTAGTTAGAATGTCCCCTGTAGAATTAACAGCATTAGCTGGGAGAGAATAGAGTGATGAAAATGAAATACACCCAATATTGAATCAAGGGCTTGTGAATCCGAATCGAATGCCTCATCCCCAGTTCCCATAGCTGTGATTACTATTGCCATTGACATCTGAGTGAAAGCACCACACCCAAGCAAATGAAGGTTTGTTAAAAAACAAACAGAAGAGTTAGGCCAGATTTACCTGTTGTAAAGAAAAGAATTTGAATACTGTCAGAAATCAGTGCCTCACATGTACACAGAGTTTGGATGCATTTGAAAATGTAATGTTGGGCGGCTGAGGTATAATCTTAATGTGAGACTGTGAACACTGCAGACTATAAACCCTCTTTAGCTCCCTGACCTTCAGTGGCTCGAAAAGGGCTCACATTTACACACGGCTTTGCATTTTGTACAGCACCAAGCATGAAGTCACCGTGTTGAAATCAAGTCCAGAGTCTAAAACACTGTGTGTGTGTGTGTGTGTGTGTGTGTGTGTGTGTGTGTGTGTGTGTGTGTGTGTGTGTGTGTTTGTGTGTGAGAACAGGCCTTTCCAGTTGCGCTGGGTGTGAAGCTGACTGAAGGGAGTGCCGTAGCCTTCTCTCTGTTTTTTTAGGAGCTTGACGTCATGTAGGGGTGTGTGTATGTTTGAGCCAGGAAACAACAGATTAGCTAATACTAGTTGTTTCCTACTAATTAATTAGTATCTCAGCACCTTTTATAGTGTTTATTAGTGATTTCTTTGTGTGTGATGTGTGAGTGTTTGACACTTACACCTTTTTGAGTCTTTCACAGCACCATTCAGGTTTCCCTTTGTCTTTAAGTCTCTCTCACTCTTTCTCTGTGGACATTTTGTGGACCCATGGCAGGTAAACGGTCACCAGAAGTGTATTTGTTTTGAAATCAAAATCGCTTACACCACACCCTTCAGTGCTCTAGCAAGTGCCTGCCAACATGCAGAGCTTTATTCCAAGAGGAATTACTGCTCATTGAGAGAGTGTGTTAATATCTTGTTTATTTAGTCACTGTTGACAGTTTTCTGACATGGGACTTGGTGAAGAGAGGGGAGAGGTATGATGGAGAGAGAGATAGAGAACCCATCTGCTCTGTGTTATGCCCATGGTTTTCACAGTTTGAAAAAGAGGCAGTGTGGATTTTTTTTACACCTACCTGCATTAACTGCTGCCCCCATCCTCCATTCATCTACTTACTGATCATCTGTTTGTCTGTCTAGAAATAAATGGTCAGTTTTTGCTGTCTAGAAATAAATGGTCAGTTTTTTGAAGAAATGCTCTCTTTTCAATTGAAATGAGAAACAGAGCTCTGGCTCCGCTGACAGCTTCACACACGGGTTGTGGGTTTGCTGTTGTGACAATACAGCTGTTGAGGTTGTAGTCGAAAAACCCGAGAGAATTAGCATTTTCGAACCATGGGTTCCCTCTGGATTTTCCTATGGGTTTTTAAAGGCAGTTTTGGGGGGCCTGGGTAGCTCAGTGGTAAAGACGCTGGCTACCACCCCTGGAGTTCGCTAGCTCGAATCCCAGGGCATGCTGAGTGACTCCATCCAGGTCTCCTAAGCAACCAAATTGGCCCGGTTGCTAGGGAGGGTAGAGTCACATGGGGTAGCCTCCTCGTGATCGCTATAATGTGGTTCGTTCTCGGTGTGGCGAATGGTGAGTTGAGCGTGGTTGCCGCGGTGGATGGCGTGAAGCCTCCACGCGTGCTATGTCTCCGTGGCAACACGCTCAACAAGCCACGTGATAAAATGCTTGGGTTGACTATCTCAGACGTGGAGGCAACTGGGATTCGTCCTCCGCCACCCGGACTGAGGCGAATCACTACGCGACCATGAGGACTTAAAAGCACATTGGGAATTGGGCATTCCAAATTGGGAGAAAAAGGGGAAAAATCCCCCCAAAAAATAAAGGCAGTTTTGGAATTTTTAGAAAAATACGGTCTGTGGTAAACATTATTTGAAGACACTTGGTCGTTTTGTTCTAGAACATAAATTACACACAGTCATACCCCAGACATTAATTATGAAGCCTCATAAAAAAAGTAGATTGCTAACAAGTTGCTGGATTAGAACTACTACAGGTTTCCGTTTCTTCAGGCACTTACGTGATTGTGGTATTTGTAGTCCTTATCTAGCAACTCGTTAGCGACAGAATTCATGTTTGCGGTATGACTGTGTGTAATTTATTTTGTAGAACAAAACATCCAAGTGTGAAGTAATGCAGGGGTCCCCAAACTTTTTGCTGCCAAGGCCAGGTCACTCTGTTTTGTTTTCAAGGGGGCCGGAGTGAGCACTGTTGCACCAGTAGATGGCCCCAAATTACCGTCTTTTATGATTTGAACGAGGAAAAACAAAGTTATTCATGGAAAAAGTCTGATTATCATCATGGCCGCATTAAGGTGCTCTTTCGCAGTGCCCTTGCCGGTCGTCTTCCGCTGAACGTGTTTACATATGCGCCCTCCTGAGAACGTCGACAGGGGAGAATACCCCCCCCCCCCCCGCCCGATAATGCAGCCCTGATTATCATTTATTAAAAATTGGATCTCAGCTATCCTTCTAAGAGACTTCAGCACTTAAGCATCATAAGAGTTTCCCCAAATGACAACAAAGCATATATGTCATATTATGAACTACTGAGCAAGACTCAAGCTATACAAAAAAGACAATACTAACCTAAAAAATAATTATGAGTTTCAATTAAGCCAGTATGCCATTTTAATAAGTTGTTTATCACTTCATTGTATTCATAAATCATCCGGCCCATTTTCTTGTTGAACAAGATTGCCGAATTCCTCTCGTTTAGTTGTTCAGCAGGTCCTCGTTAATGATGACTGATTCATGCATTTTGTTTGTGAACAAGTTTACCAGTACATTCAGTTCCTTCATGAATGAGACGTCTTATCTCGATCAGACTCAAACAATTGACTTGAACTTCAGTAAAGGGGCGTATTCTTTCAGCGGGTGAAACCAATGATATGCTCCTTAACAGCCTGCACTCCAATGCTATTGGCTCACGCTATAGTCAGTCTTATAGGCATGAAAAGCCACCAAAGCAGTCTCGCGCTTCCAGTGGGGGCCGGACAAAACGTGTGACAGGCGTGGTTCTGAGGGCCGTATTCAGTCTGCGGGCCGTAGTTAGGGGACCCCTGAAGTAATGTTTACCACAGAGCTTATTTTACTCATAAATCGAAATACCCCATTAGAAAAAAACAGGGATTACCCCATTATGGAACCCATGGCGAATTAGCCTTGCGGGTTTGCCTACAAATTGTCAGCATGGCTAAACAGCACTATAACACACTTCAAAAACAGCCTCTTGCAAAGCCTGTATTACCTTGTGACTACGGATAGGAATCAGAAGGAATTT
This sequence comes from Myxocyprinus asiaticus, assembly GCF_019703515.2. NCBI lineage: Eukaryota > Metazoa > Chordata > Actinopteri > Cypriniformes > Catostomidae > Myxocyprinus > Myxocyprinus asiaticus. The sequence goes on from NC_059344.1 coordinate 22,553,359, forward strand.
AATGATTCTGGTTCCAATTCATCTTAACAATTCCAGTTCCTTAACAGTTCCATTAAAGATTTCTATAGGCCCACTACTTTGGAGAAATAAATATTTGGAAAAAATAAATACATTTACTGCCCTCAACAGTCTGTTGCCAAATTCCAAAAGACATGTTTAGACAGAGTATTGATTTATTACATTCACTAAAAGTACCGGCTCATAAGAGTAATTTGTTCGGAAACCACACTAGACCGGTTGCGTTGTATATTTGGAGCTGTAGATTCAAAAGAACCTGCTCATAAAAGTCTGAATAAGAGTGTGGTTCGGGTAAGGGTAAGCGTAAGGTCAGTGTTAGGGTTAATTAATTTTGATAATCTGACAGAAATGATCAGGGTCCCTGTTAAAAATTAATTTCAGCCGTTTGATCATAACATAGGGATCTATGGAAGGACATGCAGAGCACAACAAGCGAACAGCACAACGTTTTATGAACTTTCACTCATTTCACTCATCATTAGTTCTTCTGGTGTTTAGGAATAATAGTAGCTGTCCTACTTCCTCATTACCTCACTGTGACTGGGCAGACAAGTTTCTGATCACCCAGTTTTACACATTGATGTGTAAATGTGGTCATGTGTTGATTCATTCATCTGATGTCAAGAAGTTGCAGAAGTTCAGACTGAGTCATGTTTGCTGCTTAGCTTTAATACATGCTCTTTATACAGCAAACTTGGACTCAAGTAGGGCTGCAACTAACAATTATTTTGATAATCGACTAATCTAAAGATTATCAGAATGATTATTCGACTATTCGTCGATTGTTGCAACGATCAGTCATTAGCTCTTAACCGATTATTCAGCTTTGCCTCGACTTAAAAGGTTGTATTAAACATGCTTACTAACAATAAAGAGGACAAAATCATCATCATACACTTGAATCAAGATCTATTCTCTAAAAGCAAGTCTAAATATCTTGCTTCTCAGGTAAATGTATCTTGTTTTAAAAGGCTATTTTTAGATATTTTAAAATATTTTAATATTAAATACTATATTCAACATTCTCCAATAACAATTTCTTCTTCTGCAGTATAGCTCCTAAAGTAAATGTACGTTGTTTTAAAGGAGTTTTAGATTTTTTTTGTTTTTTTTGGAAAACAAGCCAAAAAAGACTAATCAAAAATGTATTTTGTTGCAGTGTATAATGGGCTAAGAGTACACTCTCTCACCTTTATGTTCACTTCGATCCATCTTTAACTCACAAAAACAAACTCTCTCTTCTTTATAGAGCTGCGTATCGCCGATTTTCTTCACAATAAGATACACACCGTGACACATACAATATATTATGATTCAATAAGTCGCAAGCCATCACGTTATAATCTAGCTGCAGCAAGTGCGCGCGCTCAAGGGATGAGCGTCCCCACGCCAGAGTGTGCCTCAGCCGAGTACAGTTTCAATCTCTCTCCCTTCACGCGACTCATAGAAGCGGCGCTGACCGCACAGAGAAATGCCAGTTTCGGAGTTTATGACCCACTTCCTTATTATTTGAACTTTAATAAAGGATGCATTAAAGATATAATGCCAGGTTGTTTGCTTTTTAGACGCTCTGACATGCAAGTTTTGCTTAAGCGGAATGCCAGATCCGGCTCTGCTTTATTTCACGATGACAATGCTTCTGTATTTACTTATTTTATATTTTTGCAGTAGAATTACCTCATACTTTGCGATCTACATCACCTGAAGCTGTTTGGAAAGTTTAGAGTGCACCTGGACATGTTTGCTTCCTCTTCTCTCGCACGCCATCATTATGGTGCATTCACATACAACGCGAAGAAAATTTTCGCCTCGCATTGCTCGCGTGAGTTTGACCGCTGGATTATAAATTTGTGTTTAAACTCGCATTCGCGCGAGTAACGCAAACCCGTGAGTATTCCCCCTTCTCTTCCGGAAAAGGACAGGAGGAGGGGCTTCTACGACAACTTATCTTTCTGCCATCAACCATGGCCAATATCACAACGATTGCTGCTCTGTATCTATTGTGGAAGTCCCAGATACATCGGAAAACCAAACACCGTCGTGTTTGGGTGCACGATATCATCTGGAGGCAAATACAGTTTGGTGAATTTCACTGCCTTCTCCAGGAACTTCCTCTGGATGACTGCCGCTTCGTCTGGTCACTGTACATGTTCCGGGTGCCCACACACTGCTACAACAATTTTTTCATCCATTTTTCCAGATTTCTTCTGCTACTACGTCAGTACGTCAGTGACATCCGGAAAATCTCAATGCTGATAGGCTTTCGCGACAATGCGTCACGCGAATGAAGCAATTTTGCGTGTTCGAGTCGCGTCATTCGCTTCACCTATTCGTGTCTATTCGCATCTTTGCATTGACTTTGTATGTGAACGCACCATTAGAGTTTCATATGATCTCATGTTACGTTAAATGACAACAAACAACTATTCAACAACGAAAATTGTCAGTTTTTTTTTTGTCGACGTTGTCGATAACATCGACTAATCGTTTCAGCCCTAGACTCAAGTTAACACCTTAGCATCATAGTCAGGACAATAGCTACATTTACATATACTGTGTTTTATGTGTTTAGCAGTAAAATGTGATTTGTCTGAGAGAAAATGAGGGAGAAAGACAGTGTGTGTTTCTGTGTGTAAAAGAAAGGGAGAGAGATGGTGTATGTGTAGGTGGTGAAGTATTTATAGTTCTTCTTCATCGTGACTGTCGCTCTTTGGGTGTGTATGACCGCATCTGTGACTGTGTGTGTTGAAAAATTGTTTCTCTCTTTCTAGGCAGAGGTGGTCTTCGCTCTCTGTGCTTGGAATATTGCGCCCAATTTCACTTTCACCACTTCAAGTGAGAGACAGAGAGAGAGGGAGGCAGAATAGGAAACTGTCCTTTAGAAAGTAAAGACAAAAAAAGATACCATGAGGGTGAACAACAGATCTCCATGGCAATGCTGCAATCACGACCTAGCGACTGATTACTTTTTTTAAAGACACGCTGAATTGTGTGCAAGAGTCCAGATGTGTTTGTGGATTCTTTAAACAGAAGTGCATGCTTTATAGCTACTTGTGCATAAGGTTCCTGGTGCCTCTGGATCGCTCTCTCTCTCAAACTCGGTTTCTTTTAAAGAGACTATTGAGGAAAGTTTGAAAGGTTAGTGATGACACTCATAATCAAGTTGATAAAAGTCAGGCCCAGTTGTACCATTCTTTGCAGTGTTACTATATGAAGCACTTCAAAGAGCTTCTAGGTCTGATCAGCTGTCCTGAGCCTCCTGCTGAGCTGAACCAGTGTCAGCTAAAAACTGAATCTCAGAGCTGCTGGAGAAGGTGGTATTTAAGATCCAACGCTGAAGTGAGCAGGATTCCCAGTAAACCTAAAAAAAGATTCGGAGACAGACGGATTTTTGTCAGGGAGTACATTATCCTTTCCTCACTGCTGTCTGTGTGTGTGTTGGAGGGTATAATTAAACGGGGAGATAAATGATGACGTAGAGAGGGAAAGACCTGGAAAAAGGAGGAGGGAGGGAGTTAAAAGTGAGTTTTATTTCACGCATGCTGACCTTCCTTATAGATGATTCTTTAATAGTAAGGTGGAAACCAAAGAACATAGTTACATATAAAAAAAAATAAGCCTATTCCAGATTCTGGCTCTGTTCCAAAACCAAGTGTGCTGACTTGCTGTCTTCTGTCTAAATAGGAAACTACCTTCAAAGGCAGCATCCATACCGAAATGGGATCTAATAAGTGACTGATTTGAAATGCTCTTCCCATGTAAAGGAGCATTTCCATTAACAGACACTCATGCATGCCACATATATTGCTTGAAGATCTCTTCTTAACGTGCGTGTCCATTTCTGCAGAAAAAAAAAAAAAAATATATATATATATATATATATATATATATATATATATATATATATATATAATTTGGTGTGTCTTTTAAAATGTACATCAAGTTGTAGTTCATAGTGCAGACAGGTCCAGATGCAGCTGAGGAAGGAAATATTAAAATATAAACTTTTATTTTGGAATGCTCATGCTCCGCTCTTTCTGCACCAGTGGACACATACGAGAATGTCCATGCAACTGAACTGTCTTTGTGCAAAGGAGAAGTACAGAGACATGCAGTTAGCACCAAACCAGAAGTGCAAACAGTAATGCAGCATGTAAGGCAAATTGGTAAATGAGGTAGAATTTGACATTAGCATGTTTCTTCGCTAACACCGCAATCCTCTAATAAGCACAACAAAAATTAAAAACGTAAAAATATTTTACACATTTTTTGTAGTTTTGCCCACAAGTATAGTTATATTTAAATCTAAAGTGTGTGACTTTTTTGTCAAAATTAGTGGTGCACCGATCAGGAAATTTGAGGCCGATTCTGATCACCTATTTGTAAACACTGAGATCAGCTTACTCTGATCCAGTCACCAATTTTTCTTTTTACACTTTTACAAGTTATATGCTGCAGTAATACGTTTATGCCTCGCACTGTAAAATTACATTAAATTTACATTAATTGTGAAATGCTAACATTGAAAACAGTTATGAATAGTTCTGTTGTCACAATCAAATATCATTATGACATACTGGCAACCAGTAAACACCATAAGAGCATCACACATAGCAGAGATATGTTCAAAATAAGAGAAATGTATCTGTTACAAGCTTCAAATCCACTTTAGTAAGAAATCAATCATTAGTAACTATGATTTGTTTACTGTTTTTAGCATTTTGTTGTAACACAAATCACTAATTATTAAGCAACTGCGTGAAAACGCGGTGCCATTATAGATAGTACCACTAACTGTTATTAGTGGTACCATAACAAACATATATTTGATTTAAAGGGGTAATTTAAAATTCTCTCATCTACTCACCCTTTACTGCTAAAAACAAAGATTTTTAATAGAATATTTCCTTAAAATGTAGGTCCTGTAGGTCCTTAAAATGCAAGTGAATGGTGATCAGAGCTTTGAAGGACATAAATGCAGCATAGAAGTAATCCATATGACTCCAGTGGTTAAATCCATGTCTTCTGAAGCAATATGATAGGTGTGGGTGAGAAACGGATCAATATTTAAGTCCTTTTTACTATTTAAAGTTTTTACTGTAAATCTAAACTTTCACTTCCATATTCTGGTGTGGAAGTCACTTTCCCATTCAGCCACCTACTGGTTGGGGCTGGTCAAAGGTGGAGATTGATAGTAAAAATGACTTGAAGAATGAAGATTCTCACAAAATAGCGCAGGGCTGAGCGACTGATGAGAGATTGAGAGCACCTGGACTGGAGAGCGCGTGTGTTAGAAAGTGAAACTGAAAGGTTGCGTGATTACTCAAACCGTCTGACTGTCGCGACTCGTGCAACATCACATATACTCGGATTTATATTTGCATCTTTATTTGTGGTTTAATTAGTTTTTTACATCCATTTGTCCTCTCCGTGTCTAACTGTACAGTGAGTCAGAATTACTACTGCTATGACTCTTGAAAATGGGAACCTTAATATTCATACACATGCAGTTCATACACGTTTTAAAATGAACCGGCATATTCATCTAAATTACAGCATGTCTGAAAGTATAGATTTGCGAATGCTTAGTTTTTTGCCAATAACTCGCCCTTCAGTGGCCGCAGTGTCATGCTTCAAGGGTCTAGCAAGCACTCATTCATTAGAGTGGCAGTGTGTGATTTGGTGCGTGCAATCTAGGCATGGTCGGCCGATCACTGATCACAGATTTAAGGTAAAGATCGGCCCATTTAGATCGGTGGCCGATCGATCGTTGCATCCCTAGTCAAAATACTTTCTCCTGTCCCAGCTTAATATGCAGACAACTAGGGCTGCCCCCTAATAGTCGACCAAACGTTAGTTGATGAGAAGAGTCTTGGTCGACCAAGTTTTGATTGGTCGGTTGGTCACAGAAAAAAAAAAACTCAACAGGAAACCTACGATATTACCGCTGGTTGGACGCTAGGTGGTACTCTGGGGTAATTTTCATTAAGCAGGGTTAGAGTTAAGCCTACACAATAAAGCATGACACCTTGATTTCAAACTTTGAACTTTATTTTTTATTTATTTTGAAAGTTCAAATGAAACTGGAAAATAAAAATTAAAATGTGTGTTGTTCAACTTTTTGAAAGATGGTTTCACAACAGTTGTGAAGGGCAACATCTCTCTGGCAAAGAACCTACTTCATCTGTGCATTCTCTACCAGATGGGTATTTCATTGTCCGGGAAAATGCATCATGTGTGTGAATAAATTGTTCACTCCTTCACGATATATATATATATATCTCGCAATATCAAATTCCATCAGCAACACCTGGGCTGAGGGATCATTGAATATTCTTGCTTTAGTGATTTTGCATTGAAAATTGTGTTTAAAAAATGAAAAACTTAAATACATTTCTAAATTCAAATTGCACTCCAAACAAAAATGAAAAAGCAATTAAAATAATGAAGTGATCAAAAAACTAATATATAGGCTATATATAAGTAACCTTCCACTTACCATCAGGCAAGTATCTGTCTAAACATGCAGGTGGAAAATTACTTACACAAATGAAGACATAAAAACAATTATAAATGTAAAAATAATTATGATGATAATAATCACTGAAATATAAATCATGGTTTGAGGTGAAAGTGTTTTTGTATTATTTTATGTTTTAATCGCAGATGTATAGGTGAACAGTGAACTGCTCTG